>NC_044923.1:4886612-4937396 GCF_003576645.1 Ipomoea triloba | reverse complement strand
AAAAAAAAAAAAAAAAAAAAAAAAAAAAAAAAAAAAAAAACCAACTCTTTTCTAAAACTAAGTGCAAATGTTTTCAAAAAAAGTGCAAATGATGCAAGAGTCACTAGACAACTAATATCAATTTATACTTAAAAAAAAAGTGTAATGCTTTCTAAAAATTAGTGCAAATGATGCAAGAGATACTAGATAACTAATATCGTTAAATTATAACATGTAACAGAGTCCATCTTGTATCGTGCACTCATATCCAAAATGATATTCTGATTATGTATCTACAGTTAACACATTATGTGTCTGTAAATATATTAAAGACACATAATATATTAATTACATGCGCATAAGTCATAACATGTTAACTATATGAACATAATATGTTACCTACAGGCACATAATATGCAGTTAGCATATTGGCCTTGGTTAGTAACATTGTTAGTTTATTAGCCAATTTTGACTTACTTGACCACTATTAACTATTTGACTTGGTTAAACAATTAATATAACTGTTTGGTTAATTAGTTTTTTGTAACAATTTATTGCTCCAAAACACGAAATTTTAAAAAGTTGCTCAAAGTAGTTTTTTCAATTATCTTTTTGAGAAAGTCATTTTGCATGTAATCAACTATATATCGTCAGAGTATCAGCTAACAACTAATTTACCAAACATCTTGCTACTATCAACTAATGTTATCAACTAGTCAAACTCACTAACCCAATCAGCCAAAGCCTATTTACCAAACACCCCCATTATGTGTTTGTAGTTAACAAATTATGTGCTTTCAATTTATTTACAAACATATGATTTATTAAGTGAAAAACACATAATATGTTAACTGCAGAAGTGCAGATACATAATTTTTGAATGGGGGTCAACAATACAAGATGAACCTAATCCATGGTATACTAATTAACTAATAATATCATATTGTATTATAATAAAGGAAACTCTTCTCTAAAATTAGTATAGAGGATGACATCCCCAGAGGCACTAGACAACTAATGAAAAATGAAAAATGAAAAACAACTAATATAATATTGTATTTTAAGAAAGAAACTCTTTCTAAAAAAAATTTGTAAAGAATGAAAGAGACACTAATTAACAAGCTAATATCTTGTTATTATATTATAAAAATGTATTCTTTCTAAAAATTCATGCAAATGATGCAAAAGTCACTTAGACAACTAATATCATATTTTACTCTAAAAATTAACTCGTTCAAAAAATTAGTGTAAAGGATGCAAGAGACACTACACAACTAATATCTTGTTATATTTTGATCTGAAAAGGAACTCTGATCTTGTCTACAAATTAAAGCAAAGGATGTCAATGGTACTAAATAACTAATATCTTGTTGTATTCTAAAACACAATTACTTTATGAAAATTAGAGCATATGATACAAGTGGCACTATAGGACTAATATAATACTGTATTTTAAAATAATCCTTTCTAAAAACTAGTGTAGAGTATATAAGAGACACTAAATAGTTAATATTGTGTTATATTAGGCCTTCCTCAATAGTTAAATTTGGGTGTCATTTTTGAGGAGTTTTTGTAACTGTGATTAGGAAAGAGAAAATGGAGGTAGAGAAAAAAAAAATAAAACAAAAAAACAAAAAACACACAAAAAAAAAACTGAAAAAAAAAAGAAGATAATTACGCACCTAGGCGGGCGCAAAATTTGCGTGCGTGAGGCGCAACTGCCTTTTCCAGTGAGGCCAACCCCAACCTGCAAAAAAATTCCAATTTGCAGGGGAAAGAACCCAATTAAATTAGTGCAAAAGATGCAGTGTATTAAACAATTAATTAATGAATTCTCTTACATGTACTAGTGTATTAAACAATTAATTAATGAATTCTCTTACATGTACTCACAAACTCTACTCTATATTAATGAATTCTCTTACATGTACTCACAAACTCTACTCTATTACTTTAACTTCCAACCTAAAAATTAGTGCAAAAGATGCCAAGTGTATTAAACAATTAATTAATGAATTCTCTTACATGTACTAGTGTATTAAACAATTAATTAATGAATTCTCTTACATGTACTCACAAACTCTACTCTATATTAATGAATTCTCTTACATGTACTCACAAACTCTACTCTATTACTTTAACTTCCAACCTAAAAATTAGTGCAAAAGATGCCAAGTGTATTAAACAACCTAGATGGAGATCGAACTCCCAACTTTATGCTTAAGGGATGAGATGCTGAACCACCACGCCAACCATGTTGGTTCATCTTGCTATATTCTAAAAAAAAGTTACTTCATAAAAATTAGTTCAGATGATATAAGTGGTACTAGATAACTAATATAATATTGTATTTTAAAACATAAACTCTTTCTAAAAATTAGGGTAGAGTATACAAGAGAGAACAAACTAATATCTTGTTATATTATTTAAAAAAAATGAACTTTTTCTAAAAATTAGTGTAAATGATGTAAGAATTACTGGATATTAACATAATATGTTAATTGCAATAGGTATATTCATTTTAAACTGAAAGTATATAATATATTATTTGCAAATGCATAATTTGGGCAAAATTTTACAATTCGCTTAGGGTGTGTTTGGAAATCAGGAAAATGACTTCTGAAAAATGTTTTCTAGAAAATGAGTTATTTTTCATAAAATAATTTTATTTTCAATGCCTGGTTACGTTATGGAAAACTGTCTTAGTGTGTTTGGTTCATTTTCTAGAAAATGAGTAGAATTGTATAATTAAACATTTTAATTATTTTATTTAGAATATAAAATATTTATACTAATATTAAAAAGTAATGTTATTTATTAATTTTTTTTTTAAAAAAAAACTTCTGATATTCGTCGAAAAACAGGCCTATGGTTCTGGCGGAAATCGGCGTATCCAGTATTGACGAGTTTGTAGGGTGTAAAAAAGCAGGCGAGGTTGTGATTGGTCTATGACAAATGACTTATGCAAAATTTTGATAGAAGTCATTTTCCACCAAAACAGTCATATTTTCCTAAGTCAACGGATAATGATTTTCGTTGACTTGATTTTTCAAACACATCTAAACATTGAAAACCCGAAAAATAATTTTCATAAATTATTTTTTGAATTTCCATACACACCGTTAGTGGACCATGGTCCATGATATAACTATTCTTAAACCTCTTTATTATTTCAAAAATATTGGAAATGATTTAATCAAACTGAACATGCAAAAAAGGTTTGCGATTTGAACCCATTAAAAATTTTTGGGAAGGTCCAGTGGCCTGTGGCCCTCTCTCTTGTAGGCTGATTTGAAATTCAAATCCAACACAAATACAAGTCCAGTTATGAATCCAGTTCTACAATCTATTCAATGTTTTTTTTAATTTGTTGGATAAGGGAGAACTAGGATACTACATCCACTTAGTAATAGTTTAGCCTCAACTATTGTTAATCCAGTCCTACAATACAATGTTTTATTGTATTGGGCCCAGGTTTTATAATACACTTTTTGTTTATATCATGAATTTAATTGTACGTATCACTTATAGTACTTGGATTGTTAATTGCCCAATTTTGTTAGGTGAATAATAAAGAAAGATTTTGATTACTTTTAGATTTTATTTTTTATTTTTTATTTTTTGTAAACCACGAGGTGTTTTAATGCGAGTGGGATGGACGACTAATTCACAGTAGTCAGTAAATAAAAATAATTGTATTATCGCGTTAGGAAATGAACATTATGAGATAAAATGATGAAGAGAAAATATCATTTTTCACAATAATATATACTATGTAATCAATACATGCATGCATGAACATTATGGGCCTCTCGCTTACCTAGAGTAATGTCCTTTCTTTATCAACTCCTATGATTTACAAAAACTTTTTTTTTTTTTTGAATACTACTAACTCTATTACAATGCAGTATCTGTTCATAACTACTTTCTCAACCTATTGAAGCACAAGAGTCAGTATTGACACTGAGGCTCGAACCCCCATATAAAGGGAAGGGTTTGATGCCACTGGACCACAAGGTCCTTGGCATGATTTACAAAAACTTTTAAGTCTGTAATTTTTGCATTTCAGAAACACTTCATTCCATAGAAACATATCATTTTCATAATTCACAAAGTTTTAAAATCTATTTCTTAAAAAAGCCAAGTAACCAATATAATTAATATTTATGCATATTTAAAAAGAATTATAAATGCACATACATTTATATATTTATACTTTAATTTTCTGTCGCCCATTTCCATGCTCCCTAAGTACCTAACTAGCCAAAAAGAGAAACAACATATAGCGTGTGCCAGCAGGATAGCAAGGAAAAGGGATGAAATAGCCATAACCCAGTGTCGGGGGACAACGTCAAACTGAACCTTCGAGATCCAGTACATGTGTAATATTGCAATAGGATAAAAGTTTGTGATAGACATAACGCATCCTTATTCGTAAATTGTGTCAGGTCAAGGTGAAAATGTAATATTTATATAAAAAAATATAATACTAATCATCGATAAAATGTTTGTTACTTATAGAAAAAAAAGTGTAATATTTTTGAAGAAAAATATAATATTTTATTGATGATCGAATAATATTATATTTTTCAGTATAAGTATTACATTTTCATCTTAATCCGTCTCACAGATAAAGATCCATAAGATAGTTTCACAGGAGAGTCACTTGTCCATAAGTAATAGGCAATTGTTATATTGTGAATCTATCTAGATTATGTACATGCATTTAACACATTATAATAAATTTATGTGCATATTACAATTAACATGCATATTATGTATATATAGTTAATATATTAAATATTTTTAGTTTATTCACATATACATAATTTGTTAACTGATAATTCAAATGTCATTTTGGATTATGGTCAGATTGTAAGATGGACTCTAGTTTATGGTATAATTTGCAAGTGAATGGGCCAAGACCTCCACTAAACCAGAAAAGGAAATGTTCAAATGCTCTGAACAAACAGCGTTACATTATATTGCTTCTAGTGATAATGGGACTTTATAGTGTGTCATGGTGCGTGGTTGGATCTAGAAATGAAGGACATACAGGAATATAATTATTCTCTTCTGGACGTGGTGTATTATTATTTGGTGATGTCCAGACTATAAGAAAATTATAATTCCGACGTCCATCGAATGGTTCCGTCAGACAAGATTCTATGATTCTATCCTTGACTATGTTGTCTGTCCCGGCTCTTTATGCGGCATCTGGTGTTCTATTATTGAAGTTTACGATGACAAATCATCGCCATTGCCAAATGCTTAATTATTTTATGGTTTTATTCAAAATGCGCGCACAGATAAGTGAACAACAATTTGTCGGGTTTCGATGGATGGGAATTGGTGTTCCAACGGTAATGTGTATTCATAGTTAGACATCAAAGTATATATACAAATTACAAAGTACATATACACAACACGAGTCATAACACAACTAGAATTACATGCAAAATATAACACTTAAAGTTCTAATACATCTCAAGTACAAGGTTGAAGAGGCACAACATTGAACTTATCTCGAAAGAATTCAAACCATGAAGCACGTAGTGGTTTAGTAAAGATATTTGCAAGCTGATACTTAGTAGAGATAAAATTAACCTGAAGCTCCCTCGACTGCGAACCAGTCTTAATCTGTGAACTTTTGAACTACTGAAAGATTACACCGCAAGGTCTTTCCCGACATGTCTAGGAGCTGTTGCAGTGCAATCATGTAGTAATTGCGGTGCAATCTTTCAGTAGTTTTTAAGTTCAAAGATTAAGCTTGGTTCGTACGAGATTTTATATATATATATATATATATAATAGAAATAAAATGCGGTGAATGTGTCCAAGTGAAAGACGCGGTTGAATGATAGTCATTAATCTCGCTAAAATCAATTGTTCAAATTGAACACAGATTAAAAAAAAATAATGCGGTGACATTTTGGTCTTTTTGCATATTGGTCAAACTTAAGGTGCGTAGTTTTTCCTTCTTAAGGTTCGCGGTTTCTGTGCTTAAGGTGCATCAGTTCTTCAGTTGAGAACTTAAGCTTCATTCTTGTAGAAACTTAATGTGCGTCGATCTAAAGTTTTAGTTACGTTGTTTTTACTTCTTAAGGTGTGTGGTTTGTTTGCTTAAGGTGCGTCAATTGTTGAAACTTAAGGTGCATGGTTTTCCTTCTTAATGTGCGTACGTGATTTGTGTGTTTAATGTGTGTCAATTGTTGAAACTTAAGGTACGTCATTTTAAAACTTTATGTGTGCGGTTTGTGTTCTTAAGATGCTTTGTTTGTGTGCTTAAGGTGTTTTCTTTGTACACTTAAGATGCGTGATTTATGTATTTAATGTGCACCGTCATTTTAATGTTTAAGGTTAGGTGCGTCAATTCTACACTTAAGGTGCGTTCTTTTGTGTTATTCGCACTTCCACACGGGAAGTTAACTTCACATCTGATCCAGTCCATATATATATATATATATATATATATATAGATTTTGGTTCAAATGCTGCGGCGAGCTCTGATGCGGTCATGCGGCCTAATCTGCACTGTCCAATTTCATTAATCCTACTGAAATTCACGTATGTTTAAGTGGGGTTATTATGGTAATTTTAGTATTTATCGTATGTTTAAGTGGGGTTATTATGGTAATTTTAGTATTTATATTATGTGAATTGGAATGGTGTATGGTAATTTTAGTATTTATATTATGTGAATTGGAATGGTGCATTTTAGTACATAGTTTTATATTATGTGAATTGGAATGGTGCATTTTAGTACATAGTGTGGTGCGTTTGAATACATGTTGTGGTGCGTTTTATTACGTATGTTGGTGCATTAGCTGTGTTGTGGAATGGTGTGTTTTAATCTATTCGCTGGTGCATTTTCATACATAGAATGATGTGTAACTGTGTTGTGGAATGGTGTGTTTTAATCTATTCGCTGGTGCATTTTCATACATAGAATGATGTGTAACTGTGTTGTGGAATGGTGTGTTTTAATCTATTCGCTGGTGCATTTTCATACATAGAATGATGTGTAACTGTGTTGTGGAATGGTGTGTTTTAATACGTTACTTGGTGCATTTTAATACATTGAATGGTGTGTATTTTAATTTTTAACACATGTGTTTCTAATAAGTGTGATGCATTTTAATACGTAGAATGGTGCATATTTTAGCACATGTTTTCTAATATGTGTAAATAGTGTATGCTTATAATCTGACATGAGGCACGTTGTGGTACATTTTAATACGTAGAATGGTGTGTTTTATTAAGTATATTGATGAATTTTAAGTGAATAGGTGTATTTGGTATATTGTGTGGAATGGTGTGTTTTATCGATCCTCCGGTGCGTTTTAGTACGTAGAATGGTGTGTTCTGTAACATATATATATTGCGCGTTGATTTGATGAGTTGATATGATCTAATGGCTAAAAATAGGCCGCACGGCCACACCTAATGACCAGGCCACACCTGATCATGACTGTATATATATATATATATATATATATATATATATATATATATATATATATATATATATATATATATATATAAAAGCCAAAGTTAGGCCTATAACGAGAACTAAAAAAGTGTCTGTCTAATTATTTGAAGAAATGAATGATTCAGATTATTTTGATTTTAGATTTTTTTTTCCTACTTTACATCCTATTATATCATTTACTTTACCTAAATACTCCTGCACCCCGTCAGTGTAAACTTGAATAACGAAATATTCTGTTAACTATTTATTATTCTTAACTTACTCATTGACTTTTATAAGGAAAGTCTTAGGTTCGAACCCCATTACAATTCAAGTTGGCATAATTGTTGGATCCCTTCCTCATTCATAATGGTTATCACCGCCACCGAGTCCATCTCTACCCAAATCTTATGAATCCCTTCACTCAGACTGAGTCGTAAACCCTCCCTTAGGCCCCACAACTTAGCTGAGAAGCTATCTGTCTTCCCCACTTTAATTACAAATCCCTTTACCCACCCCCTCTGTAAATATTAATTAGATCATTATCTTACGTAGCTACATTTAAAACTCATTATTAAAATGTCAATGTAGAGCAATAAAACATTGTGACACACTTAACACATTGAGAAGATGCTGACACTATAGTAATGCTGCAATCAATTTAGCAAATCTAGAAAATGAATAAATTTCAAAAATAGCGCGCCACCGTTGCTGCATTCATTGATGGAATAAGGTTCAAATTGGTCACTAAACGTAACCTGAAAGTGCAATTAGGCTACTGAACGAAAAAAATGTGCAATTAGGCCACTGAACACTCCAAATGCATGAAATTTCTCCTGATAGCAGGTTACCTTCCATTTCATCAGGTTGCCTACTTACATGGATGGTGATGTGTCATTTTAAAATAATTTTTTAATAATAAATATAAAAATTAAAAAGTAAAAACTAAAAAAAATATTAATTTGTAAATATTTTTAATATTAATTTTTTAATATTTTAATATTAATATTTTAATATTTTTAATTTATTTTTATTTTTAAAGTTTATTATTTAATAAATATTAAAAATTAAAATTAAAAATTAAAAATTATTAATTTTTTTTAAATTTTTTAATATTAATATTTTTTTAATATTTCAATTAATTTTTAATTTTTAATTTTAAAGTTTATTATTAAAAAAATATTTTAAAATGTCAACTCATCATCCATGTAAACAGGCAACCTAATGAAATGGAAGATAATCTGCTATCAGGTGAAATTGCATGCATTTGGAGTGTTCAGTAGCTTAATTGCACATTTTTTTCGTTCAGTAGCCTAATTGCACTTTCAGGTTACGTTCAGTGGCCCATTTGAACCTTATTCCTTCATTGATCATATATGTAAAACACTTATTGTGCATTCATTAAATATATTAGAACTAATATAAATTTACAATTCATTTAATCTTCTAGAGTCAACTTGCTTAGATTAAAGGAAAAATCAACATTAATATAATCTTGACAACAAAAACACTTGGTATATAGAATGTAGCAATTGTTTAAAAAATGTTTATGCACAAAGTGACAAACAATTTAACTCCAAAGTTAGTATCAATTCAACTAAAAAAAAATTAAAAAAAAAAAAACACATTCACACAAAAGCAAGTACATTCATACGTATTTCAAAAATATGAACTTGAAAGTGAACAGGTTTTAAATGGATGTAGAAATTGTTTATGAAACTGGATACGTTGCACTACCTGCACAGTTATTGTTGTTACTATCAAGTAAATAAAATTTTCAAATAGAACAAGAAGAATTACTCATAAACTTTCTACAAATATAATAAATATTAATATTTTATTCAATACTTCCACATGAAACATGTTGGGGGAAACCTACCGCTGCAAAATATCAACAGGAGCTTGCAAGATCAAAAGTTTATATTACAATTAAAATCTCAGTCATATACACAACAAGGCAAATTCACATTTTCTTACACCATAATCTCATTGCATGACGACGTTGTCATCTATACTACCACCAGTAATCCAATTGCAAATACACATTACCGACAAAAAAGAAGAAGATAAATAGTGAAGATAAAGATAAGGACAAAGCTACCCAAAAGAAAATTAATTAAGAAAACTTATAGAAATTCAAACCAAAAATTATAGTTATTTATACTACCATTTTTAGACTAAGTATTTAGACTATTGATTTTACAAAGTTACAAACATTTATTTTAATGACAATTATAATGAATCTCTTATATTATATTTTGCGTTCATATATACTTTGAATTGCCTATTTAAATAAACAAATTCGACATTCAATTATATCCTGTATAATCTTGAATTGATATAATTTGAAATACTTATTTAAATATAAATGTGAGACATTAACTTAATTGCCTAATGCGCTTGTAAAACTAGTATATATTTATAGTTCCATATTCTTCTTTCTTGTGCCTCTTCATAGTCACAAACGGACGTTACATAAAGACTCTCCTCTGATCTTTGGTTAAGTTGTGGCTTAGGCTGCTTCAAATCGAACGACGTGAAATCCTCTCCATTCATAGCCATTCATTCACCAACATGATGAAAACCTATAATTGGCATATACATACCACGATCGAGATTACTGAATAATGCTCCCAAATATAAATCACCATCAAAATATACCCAACAATAATTTACACGCCCGTCATAAATACAGTTGCTAATAACACGAAATTCAACGCTAAAGCTTAACTCATACAATAAATTTGAGTGTCGCCTCAACTACACTTATCGATATTGATAACAGATATTCTTTCAAGATGTTAAGTTCAGGCATATAATTAGTGTTATTCGTGGCGAAATGAAATGGAGAGGAGATGAGAATTTTCCAAATGCTAAAGTTATTATTCTTGGGATTTTTATGGTCTTAATTGACATCTACATCAAGGCTAAGATGATCCTTCATTGCTCCAATGGTCGTTTTATTATGATCCAAATTGTAGAGTTAATTCACTCGATCATATCACACTACACATGCATGCTTCCTCAATCCTCAATCATAACATTGTTTAATGGTTGTTCATCAGTAATACTATTCCCATATTTTATGGTAAAGAGAGGAGGAGGAAACAAGAAAAGGATATTATGATTTTTCATTTACCAGAAATTGATCAGAAGTCAATGCACTACACATAACATGATCTCTCGTGGCCAAGAGGGTTGGCCCTTGGGAGTCGATTTCGTCATCTCGAATAAATCTTGAATGTGAAGAACTGTATAATTTCGACTTTTAAATTAAATGAATAGTGTTTAGTGATTTATTTGTTTAAGAATACTTTTACTATTATTTGTTAGCTAATTACATGATCGAGTTTAGTTTTTATTTAAAAAACAACAAAAACAAGATCAAGCAAGAGGACGAGGGGCTAAAAACGAAGCCAAGACCCTCCAAAGTAAACAAGAGGAATGGGAGCAATAAATTACCAGCATGGATAATTCAACTGATCACATAAATAAATTTATGATAAAAACCAAGGGTTTCAAGTCTCACCAGTGAGTGTGGAACCCTCCACAATCCTGTGGGGTGGTTTATAACTTCCATTTTAAGCAAATGGACAGCCTCTAAAGTATTCGATATGCTTTTAATGGGTTTGGTATTCATTAATATAATCAATTGAGTTTGATTTTTTTTTTTTTTAATTATAATGTTTTCAGGTTTGATTCCTTAAAAAAATGTAAATGGTGGGGGCATTTTAATAACATTTTCGGGTTGATTTAAAGAAGAAAAAGGTTTGAAATATAAAAGCCCTCACATATTCTATATATTTTTAGAATACTACTAATTAAAAGCAAAGATATTATTGAAAATTCCTCATTATTATTGTAGAGTTATAATTATTTTATGAAATAAATAAAGATTAATTAACGAAAGAGAATAATTTTATACTTTTTTTTACATGGATAAAATATATATACTAAACAAAGAAATTACTATTCATAATATACTAAACAAAGAAATTGCTAGCAGATTGAATTATCTCTGACTTTGGCTCCTCTCAACATGTGCGCTTATCACTATGCCACAAATCTCCGCCCAATCATAATTTGACTTAGATTCATGTAGTTTAGTTTTATCTATTTTCTTTGTATCTAAATATAAAAAAAATCATCAACCACCAAAAATTTAAGGAATTTAAGAAAGAAAACTATGGTATGGATGAATTTAAAAAGAAAAATGTTTAATAAACAAAAGTAAAGAGAGAAAATATTCGTCCAAATATATATATATGTTGTGTCATCCTAATTAATATATACACACTGTAATTAAATATGTATTTAGAATGTATTTAGAGACATTCCCTTAATTCCTTAATTTGGCCAACATATATCAAAGTTTGCAGACATGCCAATTTTAGACAAATGTTGTCTTCTCTCTCATTATTTCAGCAAAAGATATCTGTCATTTTTAATACTAACGTCTTCATCATTTGTGGATATATATCCATTATGTTTGTGTAATGTTTATCTTCTCTGCTTCTTTTTTTTTACATTAATTTTTTTGGGATACTTTATTGCACTAATTGTAATGTTCATTATGATAGTTTGTTGGAACATTAATGAGGGATGTGCAGATCTTGTTGTGGAATTAATTAGACTGTGATGTAGTTTTTCACATGAATGATATTTTTAAATTATTTTAAATGTGTGAGCTCTCAAAATAAATAAAGAGATTTAACATAATTATTTGAGAAAATAACAATTTCCTTCAAGGTGGTTTTGAGACATAGTCATTTTAGTTTGTATGTTTTGAACGTGATTAATTATGTTTTTACTAGTAATATTTTTGTGAGATAACGATTTGGATTGGGTTTTTGGACTATAAAGGGCATTAAATTTGTCAAAGGTCAACCATTGCTAGTAATAAATGTCTTAAGCCAACTTAAAAATCTCTCTTTAAATGCATTATTATTGAACATTTAAAAAAAAAAAAAAAGAGGAGGTAGGAAGATAGAGTTAACCATTCTCACCCATTTAAAGGCCAAAGTTGCCCATCTCATAAAAAATAATCATGCCTAAATAAAATAGGGAGACACTCATTTTATGCATTATCAAAGTGTATTCATTTTCTGCATTATCAGCATATATGCATGCTACCCTTGTGCAGGAGTCACTGTTTTAATGAAGAGCGGATATATAGGAGTTCAAGACCGTTACAGTGACACGCTTCACTTTATAATTTAGTTTATCCCTATAATAACCTAGGTGGTAGCTAGGTTGAAATATCTACTATAGAATATTATTCCAATGGTTATAATTTTTATTGCTGGACAACCACCGAAATTTTACTGACTTTGTATTACAGGTCACTAACAGGTAATTGGGTCTTGATGAACTAAATTGACATGTTTATGTACATAATTGTAACTTTAAAAAGTTTGAGACCTAATTGACTTTTCAAGTAAAGTTAGAGGGTCTATTTGACCTTTAATTTTTCTCTCCCCTATATATATCAAACAACTTGTGGTCATGCTTTAACTAATTATTTTTCAAACCTAGTTTACCTATAGAAATAAAGACACTGTGATCATACTTTTCGAGCCTAATTAACGTTTGGAACTAATGAATAAGACATTGTGATCATGCTTTTTGAACTTGGTTTGCGTCTGGGATTAGTCAATAAAATAATAATGGAAGCTAAATTAATAAGATTAAAGTATTGTTCCATGTTACCAAAAGTTGTGAACAGAAAGAAAGTATATTGGCAGAGCCTGTATATATATAGAAGTGGTCATACATTATATTGTTCATGCACTGAGTCAAAGTGATTCTTATTCTTGGTTCCCAACGCCTCACATTATCATAGAATCTCTCTTAAAAACCATGCATTTTTCTAGTAATTTAATCAACAGCTAAGAAGACTGATTTCCCTGGTGGATTTCTTATTTTATGAACACAACAATTTTTTTTAAAAGGTAAACCGCACATATAGAATGTATTATATTTGTTGGATGGAGGCTTGAAGTGTATGTCACAACCGACATTTTGTCATTGAAACATAGTGCCGATGTCTATGTAAATATAAGTAAATACAGTTACATCTTCGCTAATAGATATACCTTTCTGTATAGTGCATGATAAGTGTTAGTTGGTCCTGAAAGCATGTTGTGCAGTTGAGGTTGGACTGAATCCAGCATTTTGGCGTACTATTAAGTACTTGATTTTAACAATATTATATAATCAAACAACTAATGTATTTGTTATAATTGATGAGTAATTTCACTGTAACAAAGAGAGACGAGTAGTAGCATAGTAGTAAGTCGTGATCTGGACAATAATTGGTATCAAAATAAGTCGCAGGTTTGAGTTTTTATATTTTGGACGTGCTTCCTTCCTAGAAACTCCCACAAAATGTTTTAGAGTTGTTTTTGTAATTTAAAAATAAAATTTTGTTTTCTAAAATGACTAGTCGATAATTAATATTCAAGTATAATCAATAAAAAATATTTACAAATATATATATTCTTATTTTTTTATTTGCACATTTCTGTTATGTTTCGTATCTTATATTTCATTGCATCTCATCGTGTCCTTATTTGAATAGTATCTTGGGGCGAATATAATGCAATAATATTTATTAATTGTTTTAATTTAGCATTGAAAGTAGAGGTCCATCTTTGATGGCCATGGACAAACATCCTCAAAAGGTTTTTTATTTTATTTTATTTTATTTTATTTTATTTTGCAAGAATCTATTATTACTCGGTTACTCCTTTCAGACAGACATATATTACACATTATTCGAACATTTTCTATAATTTATTGCAATATCCACGTATCATCACATTACTGCCCTGATTAAACTGATATAATAATGATGATGCGTAAATATAGAATCTTAATTATTAAGAAAGAATTACGGATGAAAGTGCCCAGATTTTTTTTTTGTCTAACCATAATTTTTCTCAACTAGATAAGTAGATCAGAACTCAATGGGGTAGTTCAAATGACAAGTAGTGAGCTCTCTTTGTGGAGAAGAATTTCGAAAAAATTTGGGTTCGATTTTCACAAGTGACGATTCCCTCTGGGCAACTCCCGTGCCTCCCGGAACGAATTCGAGTGAACCCGAACTGTTACACGGACAGTACAAAAAAAAAAATTGTTAACTAGATTAGACAAGAAGATATATACATCGCAAAGTCCACAATACATTGTGGACCTTGGTCATGACTGATAATGTAGTTATGTCGAACTGATACTGCAATTGTATTGAACAGATACTGCAGTTGTTTTGAAAGGAAACTGTAGTTGCGCGAAACAGAGGTCATTCATCAGTTCAACACAACTACAGTATCAGTTCAACACAACTGCAGTTCCAGACGGATGAAACGGCCTCTATTCCGCGCAACTGCAGTTCCCTCTCAACACAACTGCAGTATCAGTTCATCATAACTGCAGTATCAGCCATGACCCATGGTCCACAATACATTATGGTACACAATATAATTGCTATATATATGCAACAGACAACCCCCCATCCTTATAAATCAACTCACGTACAACATGTACGATATGTAAGAAAGGGTTTCCATGTTCTAACCCCATTTTTTATCTTCTCAATTGCGAATCACTCTCAGTCACATCATTTTCAAAGAATCTTAGACAGTCAAAAGAATACAAATCAAACAGTGGGAAATGAACATTATTAAAAATTGTTAATCTATGATTAACATATGGGAATCTGATACTGTGTGATATCTACGTACAGTTGCAGCTTTATGATTGTCTTAGGCGA
Organism: Ipomoea triloba; assembly: GCF_003576645.1. Taxonomy (NCBI): domain Eukaryota; kingdom Viridiplantae; phylum Streptophyta; class Magnoliopsida; order Solanales; family Convolvulaceae; genus Ipomoea; species Ipomoea triloba. The sequence continues at coordinate 4,922,175 of NC_044923.1, read as the reverse complement.
CTAACGTACGAACAGACATGGACGCATGCCCATTGTTTGTCCAAAAAACCAACAAAATTCGAAAATGCAGCCGACATTAATATGTTTCATATGTTATTGAAAGATGCACGATAAGTGTTAAAATGAAATAGAACAACATAAAGTGAAACAGAGTGATAAAATCGGTCTCTGTGTTTGAACTTGAATTGAGTTCGCTAAGTAGGTCAAATGCAAAGGCGATCCCAGAGTATGGTATGTATGTGAATAATTTTATAAATATGTCATTAGGGTATTCTATAATAATTATTTTTGTTATCACAATTAATAAAAGATTTATTTTGTTTCTGTTTTAGGTTCTAATTAGACGAAACCCGTAAATTCTTCTTGAATTCACTTTCATATTTTATTTTATTCTTGATCTCATTTTTCTCAACATTAAAAAAAAAAAAAACAATAAACATATGATTTAAAAAGCAAGAGAGAGAAAGAGAAAGTGTGAAGAACCTCTAGCTAATTATTCTCTACACTTGTTTTCCAACTTCGATGGATGGCTAAGCTTCGTTTTGTGTTCTTAGTGGTGTGGACCAAAGATAATGGGATCCTTCAATTCTTTAATTTGCCTACAAAACCAATTATATCACTACTTTTTCCATTTTTTATTTTCTAATTAGAGATTCTCAATATCAGACTATCCTATATAGAAGATAAAAAATTTTACGTAACTCTATTTCAAAACACACAAACATAAAATTTTAATTATTATTGAAGAAATTTTGAATTACCAAAAGAAAATGACGGTAAGGATTAATTATATAAGCACTTATCAGTAATAATCAAACGTTATAATAAGTAGTGAAAGCACAATTCACATGCATATATAGCATTTAACACCATGTTTCAAGTGGCCTCACCTCCAACCAACAATCCCTCCTAACATCTACCAAACTTGTGACCTACTTTGATACTATTCGTCAGTATCAAACCTTCACCGACTAAAAGATATAGCTGGTACTCCGGTAGCTAATAAACATACAATTTTATTTCTTTATATTCAAATAGTACGTAGTAACAGGATTTTAGATTTAATATTCCCAACAATTTCTCAAGTGGGAGAGGCCTAGATTGCTGAAGTATAAGGACAAAAGTCTGTTACCATATGTATGCAACAATATTATTTTAAAAGGGTTATTCTTGAATGAAATTGATTGATCGAGACATATATAACTATACTTTTTTCAATATAAATATCAATAATGTGTGAAAAAAAAAAATCCAAATCTTCCTATTAGATCATAGCCACAAGCTAAGGCCACAATAAGTCGTTGTTAACACCACTATTCTACAAATAGTAGTAAATTATTAGTACATACTCCGTATTATTCAATCACCACTAGACCTAATAGTTAGAATGAGACTTCTAAAAGTTTAAGTATTCCACTTCCACAAGAAAATTAAAATTTGGAAGTGTAGTCTATAAAATATTGTAATTATTTTAGTATATTCATAAGTGATTGTAGTCATTTTTTTGTATTTAAAAAAAAAAAAAAAAAAAGGGGGGGGGGGGGGGGGGGGGGGGGGGGGGGGCAATCCTCCATAATATTATTGTAGTCTAAAAGTTTAGGTTTATTTTTAATCTTTATTCTATATTTCTATTTTAAAGGGAAAGCATCTTAAATCTTTTAATAGTATTATATTCCAATTAGCTGGGACTAGTTTAGTTATGGTTAATATAAATAAATCCCATTATAAGCTTCTAAATCAAGAATGTACTTTCACATGAGCATATAAAGTTACATTCTCTACAAAAATCAGTTTTTAATATTCAATTTTGATGTGCTATATTTTTTTTTTAGGTAATAGAAGAAATTTGTAATCATTATCCGAGTTGATGGTCGATACTCTTATATAATAGTTTACAAATAAAATAGTAAAAGTAAAATTTAGTAGAAAGACCATGTGTGATGAGTTTGAACAAGAAAGTTGATATGTGGTTATTGTATATCATTTAGTGATTTTAGTATAAAAGTAATATTTTTCTCTTTATGTTCGTATTTAGCAGTAATTTTTATTTTATTTTAATTAATAACTCGATAGGTAACACTAATATGAGATACAAGAGAACTCGGGTTTGATTCTCATAAGTGACGATTCTCCTTGGACCAGTTCTTGTGCTTTCCGAAACGAGCACGGGTGGACCAAGACCGTTAAACAGACGGAGAAAAACTCGGTGAATGTACCCAAAAAAAAATATGAGATACGAGAGAAACGTGATATGAGACATGGGAAAGCAACAATTTTTAGAAGTGTAAGATATGAAATGTAAAACACACATGTGCACCCACGGTTGTTATGGTGCGTGTTTTTCTTTTTTAAGGAACGTGGTTTGTGTGCTTAAAGTACGTCAGTATTGAAACTTAAGTTGCGTTAATCTAAACCTTAAGTTTAAACAACTGGCTCACCTTAAGCACAAAAATCACGCACATTAAGAAGGAAATTCACGCACCTTAAATTTGACCTAAATGCAAAAAGATCAAATTGCCACTACATTTTTTTAATCACTGTTAATCCTGAACGTTGATTTAGGCAAGATCAGTGGCTCAAATTTAACCACACAACCGCACTAGCTTAGAACCCATATATATATATATATATATATATAATTAAGTTCCCATGTGGTTGTGTGGTGGCTTTAGGCGGTGCGCAATTTTCTTCTTAAGATACGCAATTTTCCTTCTTAAGGTGTGTGATTTGTAATTTTGTATGCTTAAGGTACGTGAGTGTTAAAGCTTAAGGTGTGTGGTTTACCTTATCTTAAGGTGCGTTGTTTTCCTTCTTAAGATGTGTGATATGTATGCTTAAGGTGCGTGAGTTGTTGAAACTTAAGGTGCGTCATTATAAAACCTTAGTCCTTAGGTGCATGCTTTGTTTACTTAAGGTGCGTTGTTTGAAATTCTCAATTGAAGGTGCACCATTTAAAAACTTTAGATGCGTAATTTAATTTTTTAGCTTAAGGTGCGTGGTTTGTGTACTTAAGGTGCGTCATTTTAATGCTTAAGGTAAATACCGCAGTACCGCACAACCGCGCAGGAAGATATAACCGCACCTGAACCCTTCCCTATATACAAAATTCACATTTCTTAATTTTGACCCAAACAATTCTATTAGACATCTAAAACGCACTCTAAATATAATGCATTTCCTTTTAGAAAATGCACTGTATAACCCTTTTTTAAATTATGAACAAGAGTAAGTTAGGACAAAAAAGATAGGAATCTCCGCCTCTTAATGAGACAAAATATGAATTTTATACTACTAAGATCTTGTAACCGCCCCCTTAAATAGGAGGGAGCGGTTACAACCGTCCCCTAAATAGGACAAAACGGTTACAACCGCCCTTGACCGTGCCCGGCCTCGCGACCGGACCTACGAATTGACCCGCCGAGCCCTCATGGCCGCCGCCGAGGTCCTATGGCCGAGACCTCGTAGCCGAGCCCCTATGGCCAAGTCCTCATGGCCGAGCTCTCATGGATGAGGCCTCATAGCCGAGCCCTCATGGCCGAGGCCCGTAGCTGAGGCCTTGTCCTAGGGCAGTCCGGGTCAAGCATAGGGCTCAACCTTGGGACTCCGAATCCGCTTGAGTCCTCCTTACTCGTTTTTTTGGCCTGTTTGTTCCATTTTTAATATATCCATCAAAAATAATCTCGAAAAGTAAAATAAAAATTGTGATGAATTTTTAAGTTGTAAAAAAAAAGTGTAACACCGTTAGTTGATCGATGTGGGGCGTTGTTGAACACCATACACACGACCATATAAAAGCACTTTCAAGGGTGCAAAATCCTCACAATCATTACACTACTTCTTCAAGTTTTACAATACAAAATTATACTTTAATTTCCTCCTTAGCTTACTCTACCTTTGACTTCCAACTCCCCTCTATCAATCTATCACCCCCTCTCCCTCCCTCCCTCTCTCTCTCTCTCTCTCTCTCTCTCTCTCTCTCTCTCTCTCTCTCTCTCTCCAAATATTATTTTTATAAGTCAAACACTTTGCTCCCAATCTCCATATATACCCATCCATCCACCCCATATTCCCCGCATTGCTAGAGTAGTGGTGAAGAGATCAGTAAACCACACATACAATCTAAGGCAGGAGAAAAAAGAAACATCATTCGCAATGGCAGGAGACAAGAATCCCATGTATGTGGAGCAGTCCCTAGAGAATGGGGAAATCCAAAAGAATTTCGACGACGACGGGCGACACAAAAGAACCGGTAAAACATTATTATACATAGTATATGTAGTGTACGTGTACGAGGTTGTGTTTTTGTATCTTGTTCGATAATATTGGTTGTTTGTGGGTTTGAATTTGAAGGGACGTTGCTGACGGCGAGTGCCCACATAATCACGGCCGTGATAGGCTCCGGCGTGCTGTCTTTAGCATGGGCTATAGCTCAGCTGGGTTGGGTCGCCGGCCCCGCCGTTCTCATGGCCTTTTCTTTCATCACTTACTTCACCTCCACCTTGCTCGCCGACTGCTACCGCTCTCCCGGCCCTACCGCCGGCAAGAGAAACTATACTTACATGGACGTCGTCCGCTCTCACCTAGGTAAATAAAATCCTATCTCTCATCTTTTCCCAATTATCCCTTAAATTATTCTCTTTTTTACCTGAAACTCTACTCTCAGTCCCTATTCGAGAATATGCACTTGTTTTATGACCTTAGTTAGTAAATGAGAACAAAAAGATAAATCAGTTCAAATTATTCATACTTGACTGATTGAAACAAAAAATAATTAGATTCGAATTTATGACTTTATAATTATATGTTTGTATCCTTAATCGACTTGAATAAAGTTATCCTTAAAAAGTGTAGTTTTATTTTACTATGACCCTGTTAGTCGATAGCTGATTGGGTTAGAAGGTATAATTAGGTGATAACATTAATTGATTGTAAAAGGTGTTTGATAAATTAGTGATTAGTTGATAGTTGTTTGGTATATTTTTTTTTCAAAAGTCTATTTGAAAAAATTACTTTGAGCAACTTTTTAAATTTTATTATAAAATGTTAATTTATCAAGCACGTGTATTGATTTTTTTAACCAAATCAAATAATTAATAGTGATTAAATAAATTAAAATTGACTGATAAACTAACTATTTTTTATTTATCAAATAAGACTAAAATGTTTCTATAACCGTATCTAGAGTTTTCATTTTTATAAGTAGGACAAAAGCGGTTATAGTGTCATGTTTTATAAAATTATTTTATTTTTCTAATGTCGGAGTTTATGAGTCAAAGAGTTACATACGTGGCTGGCTATCAGTGAAACCCATTCCCCAGGTGTGATTAATTCTTAATAAATAAAAAGGATTGAATTAAATTCCTTAAATTCCCAACTACATTTCGATCAGAGGGACAGAGATGAGATATTAATGGGGTGTTTTTGGCATTTAATTTGGTGTTTTTTGAAGGAGGTGTGAAGGTGCAACTCTGTGGGCTGGCTCAGTATGCAAATCTCGTAGGGATTACTATTGGTTACACTATAACTGCATCTATCAGCATGGTGTAAGTTCCCCAAATTACCCCTCCACTTTTTACCTTTCTGCCCTAAAGTTTAGATTTATTCCCTCCACTTTTTCACTCTTTTCCTTTTATTTCCACTCTGTCAATTTAGCATAATATTCCTAATATCATTGTTGCAAAAATCCCGCTAGGCATCGATTAATTGCTGCCTAGATGCTAACCGGCCGTCAAGTGTATCACCATAATCGATGGTCTAGGCCGCTGACCAGTTAAGTGGCCGACTAAGCCGCTTAAGCACCGCCTAGTCTCCTAGGCGTCGACTAGGCCGCTGACCAGTTAGGTGGCCGACTAAGCCGCTTAAGCACCGCCTAGTCTCCTAGGCGTCGACTAGGCCGCTGACCAGTTAGGTGGCCGACTAAGCCGCTTAAGCACCGCCTAGTCTCCTAGGCGTCGACTAGGCCGCTGACCAGTTAGGTGGCCGACTAAGCCGCTTAAGCACCGCCTAGTCTCCTAGGCGTCGACTAGGCCGCTGACCAGTTAGGTGGCCGACTAAGCCGCTTAAGCACCGCCTAGTCTCCTAGGCGTCGACTAGGCCGCTGACCAGTTAGGTGGCCGACTAAGCCGCTTAAGCACCGCCTAGTCTCCTAGGCGTCGACTAGGCCGCTGACCAGTTAGGTGGCCGACTAAGCCGCTTAAGCACCGCCTAGTCTCCTAGGCGTCGACTAGGCCGCTGACCAGTTAGGTGGCCGACTAAGCCGCTTAAGCACCGCCTAGTCTCCTAGGCGTCGACTAGGCCGCTGACCAGTTAGGTGGCCGACTAAGCCGCTTAAGCACCGCCTAGTCTCCTAGGCGTCGACTAGGCCGCTGACCAGTTAGGTGGCCGACTAAGCCGCTTAAGCACCGCCTAGTCTCCTAGGCGTCGACTAGGCCGCTGACCAGTTAGGTGGCCGACTAAGCCGCTTAAGCACCGCCTAGTCTCCTAGGCGTCGACTAGGCCGCTGACCAGTTAGGTGGCCGACTAAGCCGCTTAAGCACCGCCTAGTCTCCTAGGCGTCGACTAGGCCGCTGACCAGTTAGGTGGCCGACTAAGCCGCTTAAGCACCGCCTAGTCTCCTAGGCGTCGACTAGGCCGCTGACCAGTTAGGTGGCCGACTAAGCCGCTTAAGCACCGCCTAGTCTCCTAGGCGTCGACTAGGCCGCTGACCAGTTAGGTGGCCGACTAAGCCGCTTAAGCACCGCCTAGTCTCCTAGGCGTCGACTAGGCCGCTGACCAGTTAGGTGGCCGACTAAGCCGCTTAAGCACCGCCTAGTCTCCTAGGCGTCGACTAGGCCGCTGACCAGTTAGGTGGCCGACTAAGCCGCTTAAGCACCGCCTAGTCTCCTAGGCGTCGACTAGGCCGCTGACCAGTTAGGTGGCCGACTAAGCCGCTTAAGCACCGCCTAGTCTCCTAGGCGTCGACTAGGCCGCTGACCAGTTAGGTGGCCGACTAAGCCGCTTAAGCACCGCCTAGTCTCCTAGGCGTCGACTAGGCCGCTAACCAGTTAGGTGGCCGACTAAGTCGCTTAAGCACCGCCTAGTCTCCTAGGCGTCGACTAGGCCGCCTACGCACCAACTAGGTTAATATTTAATATTTAATATTTTAGTATTAACTATTAAAGTATTAAATAGTTTATAATTATAAAGTCTTAAAAATTAAAATATATATATACAAATTTTTAAAAAATAAAAAATACATAAACGCCTAGGCGGCTGATTAATCTGGGCCTAGGAGTTTTCCGAGAACCCCGATTAATCCCCGCCTAGGAGTTTTCCGAGAACTTGATGAGCGTCTAGCGATTTTTTTAATCATGCCTAATATATTAAAAAAAATTCCGTAAATATCTTACATAACTATATATATTTATTAGTTGTTTGTAAATTGATCGATTAAAAAACAATATTATGAGAGAAATTTAGACCGACAAAGGAATTGAAGAATATAGCATCAATTTCTATTCTTTATTATGTAGTTTACAAGATAGGGCTATTAAAACCATACACTACTTCTATAACACTGACAATATAATTACTAACATTTTAAAAGATATTAACTTTGTTGTAAGCAACGATACTGCCAAGCACGTGATATTGTTTTATCACCTCGAATTATTTATTATTTTGTTTTATATATACATACTAAAAACAACTAAAAGTTACAACTTTTAAATGATACATAATAATAATAATAATAATAATAATAATAATAATAATAATAAATATTATTAATTGATATATTGATTTTGAGATGGTATTGATGGCAGGGCGGTGAGAAAGTCAAACTGCTACCATAGATACGGTCATGAGGCGGCGTGTGCGATATCGAACTATCCATTCATGATAATATTTGCGGGAATCCAGATTGTTCTCAGCCAGATTCCTAATTTCCATGAATTATCATGGCTCTCTATTCTCGCAGCTGTCATGTCTTTCGCTTATTCATCTATTGGCCTTGCCCTATCCATTGCTAAGGTCGCAGGTATACATCTAAACCACCAAATCTAACGCATCCACTTCACCTGCATGCCCATCCCTATTGTAGGCTTAATATATACCACATACATCTGCGCCAAAAATTATAAGGGGGTGTGGTAAATAACTGTTAGCTGATTGGATTAATGTGTTTGATTAGTTGATACTTGATAGTATTAGTTGATTGTAAAAAGATGATTGATAAATTAAGTGTTAGCGGATACCTGATCACATTTAAAATGACTTTTTCAAAAAGCTGCTTTAAGCAGTTTTTTGAATTTTAGTGTTTTGAAGCAATGAGTAGTTACAAAAGACTAATTAATCAAAACACTTATATTAGTTGTTTGACCAAGTCAAACTGTTAATAGTAGTCAATAAGTCAAAATTAGTTGATAAACTAACTATGTTACCAAATAAGACCTATAGGCTATAACTAGTAGCCTAGCGGGTTATAGTTAGCTAGTATTGGACTTGGCCTTTCACCAGCTTTTGTCCAACGATTCCCCCTCCTCCGTTCTCAACACTATACAATTGAATTTACTATTGTTGTGATTCGAATTCATGACTTGGCTCTAATATTGTTAGATCAGACGCTTACGTCAAAAGCTATAGGCTATAACTAATAGGAAAGACGTAATTTTATTTCCTTAAATTATCATATTTTTCATAGACAGAGTGTTAAATTAAACTTCTTGATCGTATAGACCTCTTCTCAATAAGAGTTTTTGTAGTGTTTTGTGGTGATTAATTATATGAATTAATGAGAATATATAATTTTGGTGTTGTGAAGTTCATGGGAGGCATGTAAGTACAAGCTTGACAGGGGTGACAATAGGGGTTGATGTATCAGGGAGTGAGAAAGTGTGGAGAAGCTTCCAAGCCATTGGTGATATTGCTTTTGCCTATGCTTACTCAACCGTCCTCATCGAGATACAGGCAAGCCTTTCACCCTCACCCTACTACTTATCCTTTACCAAAATTTTTACCATCTCAGTATTTTTTATAAAATTCTACTACAAGCCTACAAGATATAACTTTCCATAATTATAATAAATAATTTTGTGGTCTAGTGGCACGAATGGACTCTCTCAAATAGGAACAGTTTTATAATGGTGGAAATATTAAATTTTTAAAAAATGCGTCTATATACATACATACATATATGTGTGTGCGCGCGCGCGCGCGTTCAAATGTGGCCGGGCCTTCTCTTGCGATTGGTGCGATTCGCACCACTCAATGTTAAAAAATACACCACTATGAAAATACACAAAAATACCAAAAAATACACCACACCCAAAATAATACACCATAACTCCCCTGTCCCTAATGGTGCATTTGCTAACGCTGTGTGGTGTATATTTGTATATCTAGTGATTTGTTTTTTGGTGATGTCTACCAAATGATGCATATTTGGGTGATTCATTTTCTAACATTGAGTGATGTATATTTGTATACATAGTAGTGCGGCAGCACTGACCGCACGTTAAGGGGCGGCCACACCTGATTATGGCCCTATTATATATATATATATATATAGAAGGTAGCCACATATATAGTCTTGCAGCGTAATTATTAGAATTTATATATGAGGTGGTGCATGCATGAAACTTCGCTATATATAGATCTTGAACATCTTTTGTAACGTGAGGTGCATTTTTACTTAGGTCCACGTAATTTTAAAAAATCATAAATAACAATGACACATCGTGTGAATGAAACGAAGATGCTGTTTGATCTGAAAGTCTGATTAGTTTATTGGAACGGACAAAGATCACTTTATTATTTAATTAATGTTATACGGAGTAACTTATAAGTCTACTTGAAGAATTAATATTGAAGAAAATTTGGGCTTTCCAATATTGGAAAATTACGAGCGAGGTTATTTAACTCAAAAGTACAAATGAATTAATAAAGTTAGTTAATAAGTAAATGGTCGGTCACGATATTAATTAGTGAAAATTACATTAGATAATTATTTTCTTGCATAGGTGGAATTTTCTCACCCTAAAGGGCTATTTGGTTCACGGATTGTTATCACTTTAAATTAGAAGGATAAACTTTTTTGTCAACAACTCAATTTGTAATTAATGTTTTGCTAGTTTGATTGTTTAGAGGAATTATATCTATTTGACTATTTTGCTATACCTAACGTGTTCGTTCTCACAGAAAGTAAATATTTTTATTTACTAGTCGTCAATTTGTTGAGACTCAAATAAATAAGTCTTGTTTTTCAAAAAAAAAATTAAATAAATCTTATCTCGCAGGATGTGAATATAAGTGGGACTGTGTAATTCTTCATTATGGACGTTTTCATATATCATAGATGGACCACTAGTTTTGGTTTGTTGGGCCACCAAATGGTATGGCCTTTTTCACTAGATGTTATGGACGTGCTCGATCTTATCACAACTTTGATCTGATGCAGTGGACGGATATGGTGATCTACGTGGGCCCCTACATATTTAACAACATACACAACACATGAGTGTTTGGCAATGGATACACCAAACTTTTGTGGCTAAGTTTTTATGAAAATTTTGGTCTAAGTAACATCCTCTTTTTACCTATGACTAGACGACAGCATAACGATTAATACTTATCGAGTCATTGTTACAACCGGGGCAAGCTATAGTGGCTTGTACGCGAGGCTATGGTTGGAAATAGATAAGCCAAACGATTAGTACTTATCGAGTCATTGTTACAACCCGGGCTATAGTGGCTTGTACGCGAGGCTATGGTTCGAAACAGTTATGCCAATTAGAGTTTTTGTCCATAGTAGTGGCAAAAGGAGACAAATATGTTAAAATAGGGGACCAATTGATAATGGTTAAGGACATGCGTGATAATTGAAATGTTAGGAAATACCGGAATGGGAGTTATAGCATGACCAACCAGATTAGTAGAGTGTTTGAAATGAGTCGCGAAAATTTAAAAGTTGAATCCAGTTAGACCCGAGTAATCGGATTCTTTCTGCTTGAAACTAACTAATCCAACTGAGTTTTGATCCTTTCTGCTTGAAACTAACTAATCCAACTGAGTTTTGATCGGTCTTCATGAGATCTAGTAAAAGATGAAATAATGGGTCAAAATGTGATTGCAGGACACATTGAGATCACACCCACCAGAAAACAAGGTAATGAAGAAAGCATCTGGGGTTGGAGTGACCACAACCACAATGTTCTATGTCCTATGTGGTTGCCTTGGCTACGCCGCGTTTGGAAACAATGCTCCCGGCAACTTCCTCACCGGTTTCGGCTTCTACGAGCCCTTCTGGCTGATCGACTTCGCCAACGTCTGCATCGCCATCCATCTCATCGGAGCTTACCAGGTAACACACACACAGTTCATTGATCATATGCGGTTTAGTGTTTTCCAGTAGCATTTACTTGTCTGCAACAATGATCTGATGAACTCATGAATCTAACCTCTCTGTTTCCAGGTTTTTTGCCAACCAATATTCAGCTTCGTCGAGTCTCGCTGCAGACAGAGATGGCCAGACAACAAATTCATAACCACAGAATATGATGTGAATGTTCCGTGCTTCGGCACTTACTCCATCAACTTCTTCAGGCTGGTGTGGAGATCATGTTATGTCATAGTCACAGCCGTGGTCGCAATGATATTCCCATTCTTCAACGACTTCTTGGGGCTGATTGGGGCAGCCTCGTTCTATCCACTCACCGTCTACTTTCCGATTGAGATGCACATCGCGCAGGCCAAGATCCCCAAGTACTCGTTCAGATGGATATGGCTGAAGATCCTGAGCTGGACTTGCCTCGTTGTATCGCTCGTCGCTGCTGCTGGATCCATTCAAGGGCTCGCGTCTGATGTCAAGACATACAAACCTTTCAAAGCTCAATGAGTAGCCGAACAAAGTAATGAACTTGTGAAAATGTAATGTATGTTATGAAATAAGTTAAGAACTAGCTAGTTCATTGGTAGTGAACTGCAATGTAGTGATTTTCAAAAAATTTATTATGCAATGTGAAATTTATGGAAGGGTTAAGCAGAACTTGCCATAAGTTCCAATTAAGAATGATTCAATACAAAGGAAAGATCATCTAAGCTATTTGTTTCATACACCACAAAACTTACAGGAGTTACAGCATGAATATATTATAGGATTAAGCACTTACTACTATGGTAAAGCTAATAGTGGATTAAGCACTTACTACTACGCTAAAGCTAATAGTGGAGGCGAAACTATATTTTTCTGTGTGTAACAACCAGCATCAGCGGGTAGTAGAGGTGTCAACGGGCAGGTTTGGGCCAGCCCGATCTGGCCCACCATTGGCTCGTTTAGTTTTGCCCAGTCCAATTAGATTTCGGACCGGGGTTAGCCCGGTCCAAAAAATAAAAATTAAAGTCCGGCTCAGTCCATAGCCCGAAAATTTTTAATAAATATTAAAAATTATATATCAACTCATTTAAGTTATGTTTTATTTCTAAATTAGCTTTACAGGTTTACTGTTTACATATTCATTGGACTTCGGACTAGCCCGTCCATTTGACACCTCCAGCTGGTAGTGGTAGCAAGATTCTGGACTTGGGCATTCAGGCCTCCGCCCAATAAAATGAATATATGAATTCAGATGTGACCTAAATGATTTCAATGGTCTAAAAGGAAAAGTAGAAGCTTTACACATAAATGATAACAAATTCTGAAGTCAAGGAAGGAAATGAATGTACCTTCATCTCAAAAGGAACCTAGATGTAAATGTGTAAACCACAGCAGAACATTCGAATCATGGCTGCCAAACAACTGAAAGCCACAAAGCAAATTTGTTAAATGCAAAAGTAACCAGATAGAGATTTCTTCTTCTGTATCACCTATCCACAGCCATTTGGTATAAGATGAGATCAATCTTTTCTATTTTATATACGTGTGCACTTCAGCAATATGTTGTAGACAGAGCCTTAAACAAAGCCACAACCAGAAATCCATCAGAAGCTGGAAGCATTTCTTAGGTTGAAAAGTAATTGTTCAACTTAGTAAATAACTTATTCACATTAAACATTCCATGCAACATATCATATATTCATATAAGGAGTAAAATATGGGTACCTGTTCATGAAAGTATTGCATAATGGAGGAATATAAAACCATAAGGAAATTTGCATTTAGTCTTCAAGAAGGAAATAAAAGTCAATGAGATGGAAACTTTAACAAAACGGCCACAAATCATGGGCTCATTGTAAATTTGGAGTTCTATAATACATGCTAGCTAATCCAGGAAGAGTTATGGGACCAAACTAGTAACGAATTCCAGACCCTTCCATCTCCTACCCAAAAATTCATTAAATTTGAACTATCAAAAGCATCCTAGTTTTTGTTTTAAGGTTCTGTGACAACAAAATCCATGTTTCACTGCTCAAACAAGCCCTTCAAGAAATACTGAAATGTCGTCCAGTCCATGAGGTGCCGGGAGATTCATGACAGTTTGTGTTAGTTCCCAGCAGTAGGTGGAGAATGATTTGATTTAAACCATAAATTATGGGTTTTGCATTCGCCAGTCACCATAGATCCCCTTCAGCTCTGTTGGAAGTATTATTAGAACAAATTGAGTCTTATACGATAACAAGTGTTCGAATACAAAATGACTGCTACAAATCGCCTCAAACACACAGACTATTTAAAGCTTACTATCTGCAAGATCAGGATATTACCTTAGTATCAAAAATCATGCTGCTTCTGTCTCAAGCATCACAAATGCCTGAATAAGAGACTGCGCAGCATTTGTTTGCTCAGGTGTTCCAGATATAATTATCATAGCCTCTGTTGCTCCAGGCTTGGGATCATTAATGATAACTTTTGCATCAGAAATCTAGCAAAGTACAAACTTAAGGCTATTAACCCTTCTCGCTAAAGGAGACTTATCAAATAAAAGAAGTGACTAAGATAGTTATTTGGAAATCAAATGCCAGCTTCATAATGTAAAATTAAAATCAAATTCAAGGAGATGCTCCCACCACCCACCCCCAAAAAATAATAAATTAATGGGAAAAGGATCAAATAGGCCCTTAAACTTTACACGAAAGTGCAATTAAGCCCTTCAACTTTGAAAAGGTACAATTAAACATTTGAACTTCTCATTTTGGTGCATATAAACCCAATAACCGGTCATCCACCAGGAATGACTGGTTATTAGGTTTCCGGTGAAAATTCCGACAAAAATTTCGGCGACGGCTACCGGTGACTGCCATATATTGAAGAAAAAAAGAAATTGACCAGTGATTTTGTACTCTATTCTCTCGTTCGTGAGGGTTCTATCATGGAGGCGATGGAATTGGCCACGACGATGGCAGATAGACCATGGCGGTGGTTGAATTGATTCTCTAGACATTTTCTTCTACAAAAAATCCCAACTGCTTTAGGATTTAGATTGGTGATTTTGACCTATTCTCTCTTGCATGAGAGATTTAACTGGTTCTTTCTTTCCTTTTTCAATTCCTACATGTTCTGTGTATTTTTAGTTGATTTTCTAGTGGCCTTGCTTTGTTGTTTGACTATTTTTCTCAGATTTGGCGTGTCCAGCTCTAGATCTGCGATCTGAATTTTGGTCGTCCACCTTAGACGACGACGCTAAAACCCCATTGACCACACCAAGCGACGATTTGACTCAGGCAAGTGGGAATGGACTGCTCACCATTATCGTGGAGAGCCGTGGACTGCCTACGACGACCGACGAGGGGTAAGACTAGAGATCCAACCTTCGATTCATCTAATTTTATGTGTTTGGAAGAGACCAATCAGTCAGCTTCTCCCCTGGAGAAGACCAATCAGCGCCAACTGGAAAGCCAGTCGTCTTCTCCGGTGGATAAGGCAACCGTTCAGTTGCCGGCGGTTGGTTTTTTTCTTTAAATCGCAGCGATGAATGGTGGTCAGGGCAGTCAACGGAGGATAACGATGGTCAACGGTGAAAATTTTACCGTTAACCTATTGGTAATGGGTAAATCGGACTTATTTGATTCATTTTGATAAGTTTGAGTGTTTAATTGAACTTTTTTAAAGTTCAAGGGTTTAATTGCACTTTCATGTAAAGTTTAGGGGCCTATTTGACCCTTTTCTCTAAATTAATTAATAATAATAAGGAAAGAAAAACAAAAGAAAAAGATCCAGAACTAAGAATTGCACCTCACATATTTGTCTGAGACATCCCCCACCATCCCCATAGATTTCAGGAACAACAGAACGAGGAACAACTACTTCCACCTTGGTGCTAGTTATAATAGCTGGACTTCCCCTGAAATGATAAGATTTAATGTTACTCCCATATATAAAAGAATTAGAAGTAATGATGGAAAACTAAAACTAAATACTGCTAAAGGCAAAAAAAGGAGCAAAAAGTGCTGTGTGTGTAGAAGCACAAACCCTCCAAATCCACCAATTCTTCTCTGGGGACCTGCTGCATAGTCAGGCATGCCCATTGGACCACCACCATCAATCAGTCCCTGCATGCCAGTTCAGAGATTTAGAAAGATAATAATAAGTTAATAACTATTTACCATTTTAGCATATTGTGCCTTTTGTTATTCAACAATATAATAAGAACAGTTCAAATGTATTTTCCACAAGTCATCAACCTTATAAAAGCAACAGGGGGTATGCACCACTAGAAACACAATTCAGCTAAAGAGTAAAGATGTTCACTAATTAATAGGAATAATTAAAGAAGGATCACTTAAAATGGTATTGAACGTTGATACCTGGGGAACCCAAGGTCCAGAAGATGGCATCCGTTCAGAAACAGGAGGTCGGACGCCTGACCGGTGAAAATTAGGCATAAAAGGAGGACGATCATCATGTGGATGGAAACCACCACGTGGAGGCAGGCCTCCAATGCCATCAAACTGGTGAAATGGTGGACCCATACTAGGATACATTCCAGCAGGAGAAAGTTCCCTCCTTCCCCGGTATGAAGGAAGAGGAATATGGTCCAGAAAGCGAGGATTTGTCGGTCGATTCATAGAAGGAAACGCATCACGAAAGAAATGCTCCTGCAATCTTGAGGTTATCTGAAAAAGAGCCTCTTGAACTGTATCAAATTCACCATTTACCTGCAACAGAGAAGCACAAAAAATTAAGGTCCAGCGCCAGTGAAAGCCATATTTCACCCTCATGTTCCCATTTGAGACCCAGTATGAAGCAGGATAAGACCAAATTAAATGGGAAATGTGTGAATAAGGACTTATTAATTTTAAAAAAACTAGTAAGCCTCTTAGGCAGGAAAAATAAAATAAAATAAACCAAAACATAAACTCATCTCCCATAGTACCATGCACTGTTGCAAAAATCGCGCCTAGGCAATACGCATAGGAGTTAGGACAGCCGTCTAGCGTATAACCATAATCGGTGGTCTAGGCGGCTGCCTAGTCGGCCAGTTAGCTATTGTTCCATTTTTTAAAAAATGGGTTATTTCACTCAAAGCGGCGTCGTTTTGAGCGAAATAACCCTAAATCGTTCAAACCCTAGATGTTTTTTAGGTTAATATTTAATATTTTAGTATTATCTATTAAAGTATTAAATAGTTTATAATTATCAAGTCTTCAAAATATTTTTTTAACAAATTTAACAAATTTTTAAAAATTAAATAAAATTAAAAAAATACATGTTGGCGCCCAAGGAGTGCCTAGCGATTTTTTCAACCATGGTCCCATGCCTTTTTTTTTTTTGAAAAATGGTCCCATGCCTAATCACCTGAACTACTTCCTCATTCTCAGAAGCACAATTTGGTGTTTGATCCTTCCCCAGAATACGAATATAAGCACCAGTTGATTTCCTCATTTCAGCAATAATAGAACCACCTTTGCCCAAAAGGCATCCAATTTGATTAGAGGAGACAAGAAGTTTTGCTAGCATTGTGTTGTCCTTGCTTTCAGGTAGAGCCCTAAAAATTCTGGACTGTACACGAAGGACAGCATCTTGTGGAGGAGATATCCTATCATGTGGATGCTGCATGAATAGAACAAATGTAAATATTTGTTTCCTTGTATCATCAACTGATAAATTTTAGGAATACAATTATGGAGAGCTCAAGTAAAGTTAATCTCCAAACCAACTTCACCAGAAAGAGAAGAAAAGAAAATCAAAGAACCATAAGCATCATAGGTCAAAATCAACACTGTAGCTGCTCATGAGCTCTTATATAGTTCTTTGATAGCCTCATGTATTGTTTTCTAGACTTAGATAAGTCAGTATTATTTAGGTAGGAATGTGCCAAACCCATCATTATAGCTGAAGATTTTATTGGGAAAAGAAAAATAAAGCAGCAGTTTTAAGTCATACCACCGAACCAGATATGGCAATAATCCGATCTTCAGAATCAGCTGCACCTTCTAGAACTTGGATCTCACAGCCAGTCTCATGTTGAATTGTCTTGATTATACTCCCTCCTTTTCCAATTACGCCTCCCACTTTTTCATCAGGACAAAGTAATCGGAAAGTTAAGGCATCCTGAGGAGGATTCATTTGGCCACGAAATCCAGTTTCACCATCATGATATCCAGTAGAATAAGGAGGTCTTGGTCCATTGAAAGGATTATTTGGTCGAGGTTGTGAATCCTGGCTAGAAAAGCGATGGCCAAACGGTTGAGAAGAGGGCCCACTTGCATTGGCTGGCAAAGGATCTTGCTCCAGAGGGGAGCTTTCAAGAAGTTGTTGAGAAATAGACTCAATAGCTTTCTTAACAGCACCATGTTGCCCAGAAATCTGTAATAAAACACAGAACCATATAAGTTCATTTATTCCGGACAACTTACTGCTACCTGGAAATGACAGTCAATGCACAGAAACTTGAACTGAGTCTTCTGATAGATTAATATACCACATCTGGGAGGTAGCCAACATGATGACCACAAATATAAGCAAATTCAAAATTAAAGAAAAAGAAATGCAGGTAATTTTCAGCTCAGCAATCAGCACTGCCTAATGCATATCAGGAAAAACCAATGATTTCAATTTAAATCAAGCTATTTCATTTCTCAAAAATATATTTAAAGACCACAAGTAAAATGCACAAGAGAAAGTATAGAGTATGCACTTCAGATCATTGAAGCTTCCACAGATTTGTCCAATAATTCATGAACAAGACTGATATTCTTAGCACAATGCAAAGGTTCTTTATTATCATGTTAACTGTTGTTCAACTAAAACCAAACATTAGAATATCATCACAAATAAGTTATAAATCCCCACAAATTTATACAACCGCGACATTGTCATAAATTTTCTACATGATAAGAAAATGTTACCATAGTTCTGTTTATTACTATTGTTATAAAATGCTCTACTTTTGGGATAGCTTCTATGTGAATCTAGCCTTAAAACTACAGGAAAAAAAAAATCACCTGAACAAGATCATCAGATGAAGAAGCACAAAGAGGAAGTTTCTCCCTTGCAAGAATGTGTATCTCAGCCCCGCTCTCAGACGAAATCTGCTTTAAGACACTACCACCTTTCCCCATCAAGCAGTTCACTTGGCTGCTGAATATGAGCAACCTTAAAGTTAAAAAGGAAGAATTATTACCCTCATCATCTCCCCTGTCCTTCTCCAAATCTTCTTTAACCATTCTTTCAAATAAGCACAACAGAGCTTCCTGAATAGCTGAAATTTCTCTTCTCAATTTGGAGTCTTCAACCTCAGCAGACTGTTTACTTTGGCCATTGCCATCATTTTCAGCCAACTCATTGTCCGTATCTTTTGTGTCAGTTTCCTCAACCTTGGCCTCATGCTGCTCAGATCCTGCTCCATCTTTATCACCCGAACCTAAAACAACAACCACTCTCTCATCACATCCAGGGATAGCTTCCTCAACCCGAACCTGTGCACCAGTTGCCTGACCTATTTCAGGAAGGATGTTGCCATCTTCCCCAATGATAAATCCAATTCTTGAAACAGGACAGAGGACACGGAGAAACTTGCTTGGAGCAGATGTCTTCAATGGTGATTTCTCTGA
The DNA here is from genome assembly GCF_003576645.1 of Ipomoea triloba. NCBI lineage: Eukaryota > Viridiplantae > Streptophyta > Magnoliopsida > Solanales > Convolvulaceae > Ipomoea > Ipomoea triloba. The sequence goes on along the minus strand of NC_044923.1, from coordinate 4,903,209 downwards.
ACCTAAACCAGCTGATTTTTGCCACTTTCCTCTGTCATTAGTTTCTGTAATGCTTCGATCATATGGTCTCTTAGAAGGTGTTAACTTTACTGACATGTCTAGATAATCTACAAAAGCAAGTAGTAAACCATTAGATAGGTAAACAAAGATAAAATAAGATCAGATACTTTAAACCAAAGACAGAGCACACCTATAATCTATAAACAAACTACTACTTATCCAAAAATTGCATATCAATGCGCTCAAATTTGTATGCCAAGCCCTAGAAAATTGGTCATTTAGGGTTTGGTAAACATGCACAATCGTAGTAAATTTAGCAGAACGAAACAGATAACTCAAAGCAAAGCCACAAGCAAAAATTGGAGTCTAAAGACGACGATAGGATGTAAGATTAAAGGAGCTACTTGCCTTTGTGCTGCCTGCGTGCCAACTTGATCCTTCAGTCCTTGAGAGAGATTGAAATGCAGAATTGAGGAAGAGCTCCTGAGAGTGAAGGAAATCTAGGGTTATTTTGTGTTTTATTTGTTTTTTATATTTTAATAAAATTGATAACAAAGGTTTCCCACTTTGTCGGATTATATTTGGACCCACGACCTCACCTCGGCTTATGATAAGATGACAAATTATGCTATGGACTCGGGTCTACATTTGTCCATCTTATAAGGTGGACCCATGTCCATATTCATAATTTGAAAACCTTACAAGGTGGACCTATGTCATGTTCACAATTTTAGAACTCGTCCATAATTTTAGAACTCTATATTTACCATTTTTAACTCTATATTCACAATTTTGTTATATAAATTTAAAAATTGTGTTATACTATTGAATATAGAGTACTAATATACAGTTATGTAATTGTGAATATACACTTCAAAAATTATGAATATAGAGTTCAAAAATTGTGAACATAGAGTTCAAAAACTGTGAACATTAAGTTCTCAAATTGTAAACATGGACTTGGGTCCATCTTGGTCCATGGCATAACAACCGAGACAAGTCAGGCCGTAAAGTCCCGTTCTTGGCCCATGATAAGGCATTTTTATGCACAACGAGCGCAATTCAAACTACTAATGTTCATTACTGGCATCAAATTTCTATCCTACCATTAAAAGTAAATCTTAAGTGAGTATTCTCATTCACTTGATCAATTCAATGTTACCATTTGTTTAAGATTTGTCCTTTGGACAGTGAGTTCTTATTTTATTTTTATTTAGTTAATTGCCAAGGACTTTGTGGTTCAGTCAAACCCTTATTTTTATGCGGGAGGTGGTGCGTTCGAGCCTCAGTGGAGTCAATACTGACTCTTGTGCTTTAATAGGTTGAGAAAGTAGTTATGAACAGATACTGCATTGTAATAGAGTTAGTAGTATTAAAAAAAAATTATTTAGTTAATTATAGATCAAAAATCAAAATAATCACACTTTTTTATTTATAATTTTATTTCATGTCAACGGGTATCCTACTATTGTAGGACATGTAATGGATGTTTTTACAACTATATAATTGAAATTATAAATAAAAAAAAATCATGATACATGACTTTTTTTTAAAATTGTGAAATAATTACACAATAGATTAATGCCAATAAAATTAACTAGAAAGATATGTACATAATATGTTAATATAATTATAATAATTGAAATTAGCAAAAGGTTTAACATCTATTTAGAGCATATTATTTTAGTAATGGTTAACTTACCCTAGTAATGCACATCAAAATTCATCAAAAAACTTGTTTTGGAGCATACAAGTTTTCTCTGAGAATTAATTACGCTCCTTAATGAAATAAAGTAGGATAAATTGTTCTAGTAATGTACATCAAAATATACCACCAAGCAATTTACTTTAGACTATTTAACTTTTTTTTTTTTTTAGTACTACAATCTAACCCTAAACATAGTATCTGCTCAAACAACATGATAATACCAACATTTTTGATTGTGATGGGACTCGAACCTGAGACCTTCTATTTAGAATGGTAACAGTGATGCCATCAGACCACAAGGTACTTGGCTTTTTTTTTCGAATACTTAATTGCATCATATTCCTCAATGAGATGAAGTAGAAAGCCTGAGATTTCATTAATAAATAAATTATCCTAGTATTTTGCATCAAAACACCACCAACAATCAACCTACTTTGAATTGCACAAATTTTCTTTAGCGACTCATCAATTGCACTCCTCAATGAAATAAAATGAAAAGTTGTAAATTTCTATATCAATTCATAAATCACCAGTATTTTTTTTTTTTGTCATAATCAAATATTAAATACTCTATTTTAATTCCTTCATAAATGCAATGCATAACCTAAAAACACTTGGAAACATAACCATAAAGTCAAGTGTAATTTCTTCCACACTCTACCTGCAATAATCATCATGTGTGCACAAAAGGGGGGCAAAAGGCATATAAATCTATTGAATTCAAAACATTTAATTGATTAAAAATAAATTTGAAATTGGCTTACTGTTTCAGCTGTATATATAACTTCCTGAATTTCAATCTTTAGGGAAGTACTGTTGCTTTGATCTGAGCTGGTTGATGAAGGCCAGGGAATGCAATTAGCAAAATGAAACCCTTCAACTAAAATTAGGATTTCAAGTAACGGTTATTAATTAAAATAGCTTTAAATGGCATGTTATGTGTCAAATTGAGACAATGTTTTGAGTTGGGTTTACTTTTAAGTGAGAAATTTAATTTGATATATTATACATTTAAATCAGATAATGTGTAAATGAGAAATCGATCTCAAATTATAGCCATCAAGTTGAGAATTTTGGAGCTTAGCTTTGAAATGCTTTTGTAAGTAACGTTTGTTCTAATTCACTGAATAATATATTTGAGTGCTTGAATATATTATTCTAATTCATTGTATCTTGGAAAACTGAAATGTGCATAGGACCGTTAAAAGGAAGTGAATTAGTTTTAACGAAAGTGTAAATGTATCACACACCTTAGATCAACCGTGTTTTTAAAAAAATTGTTTTGAATTTACTTGAAAGTTCCTAAAAAAACTTATGAAATTCAAGCTAAATATTCTTAAATTTCGTTCAAAAAAAAAAAAAAAGAATGATTGAGAATTTGGGCCTTAGTAAGATCAAATTTATTTTAAATTTAATATTGGAGATAAATATATCTTGTAAAATTATAGAGAAATAAAATTTTCATTATTCTGAAAAAAAAAAACAATTAAATTAAAAAGATAAAACTCCTAGGCCTTTGGTAAATATTGAAGGGGGCTAAGGCTAGGCCCATACATAGAGACTCCTAAAAGAGTTGGGCCCTTCTAACTTTTCTTGCCCACTTTACTATGAAGCTATGAAAAATCTTTTTTTTTTTTTTTTGTTTTGTTTTTTGGTAATAAGGATGGAATAGGTCAATTACAATTAGATATTTACAATTTTTTATTAGACCTGAAACTTGTTAAAACTGTACAATTAATTAATTTAACAAGTTACCAAAAGGTAACCAGTCAGTTTTTTCTTACATGACATCTTACGTGGAATCCTATTCATAATTTTTTTTTAAATAAACTTTTCAGCGATGGAGAAGTTGGCACCGACTTCTCTATCAAGATTTTTCGTGGTCCTTAACCACTTTGATTTTAACATCATCGCTTCAATCTCACTATCACCATTATCTCAAAAAGAGTTTAGACTATTAATTGTGAATTTATAGGCCTGAAAATGGTTAGTGGCAAGTGGGCAATGATTTTTAACGTGCTATTATAGGTTAAATAGGTTAATTGCATCATTTTAACAAGTGTAAGGGTCTAATTAGATTTTTTTTAGTTCGATGATTTAATTACACTTTGGTATATAGTTGGATGGTTTATTTGATCATTATCCTTTTTTTAGGAAGTATTAAAAGAGTTAAGTGTTGCAAAAATCATAGCTAAGCGTCGATTAATCGGCACCTAGGTGCTAGGCGCCAGTTGGCCGCCTAGCTTATCACTATAATCGGTGGTCTAGGTGGTCCAGTCAGCAGATTAGCTATTGTTCTTTTTTTTTTTTTTTTAAATGGGTTATTTCACTCAGAATAAACATTGTTTTGAGTGAAATAATCCAAAATTGTTCAAACTCTAAATATTTTTAGGTTAATATTTAATATTGTACTATTAACTATTAAAGTATTAAATAATATATAATTATTAGTCTTAAAAAATTAAAAGAAATTTATACAAACTTTTTAAAAATAAAAAAAATACACGAACGCCCAAAAAGCGTCTAATGATTTTTTTTCAACCATGAATTAAAACCACTATCCACTTGCCACTAGCCATTTTTAGACCTATAAGTTCACAATTAATAGACCTATAATACAGAGTAATAATTTTTATCAAGATCTCAGTGCCTATAATTATACCTAAATTTTTAAAAATAGTCGGGATTGTTACCACTATTGTTCCAACCACTCTCCGAAACACATATTCAATATATAGCTATCGTTAACATCGTAACTCAAGAAATGCTTGTTTTAGTAGCATATTAATCAAGAACTACACGCCTTTATTTAGACAAACTTGTAAAGATATATAAACATGTTAAAATAATATTAATTAGTTGGTTTGCTATTGTAAAGTCTAAATCACAATATTTTAAAGAATAATTTCTTGTTGTTTTCTTCCCAACGAGGGGTCGGAGAATCCTAGGGAGGATTATGACTCCAATCTCATCCAATAAATGAGGAACATCCAATTTACAAGTACAGATTTACAAGTTATAACAGCCAACCCATAAGACATATGACATATGACTTGACTTCTTGTATAGTGTCATTAGATTAATTAATTAACCAACTATATAAATTTGATTTGACTTGTTAAGTGTTGCTTGCACTGCATTCAATAAGTCATTACTCAATAAGATTAAAGATGGTTTGATCTCAGCATCACTCTTTATCTAATTTGATGACCTAATCATTTTTGTATACTTGCTATAGTTTCGAATGTATTGAATTAAATATTGTTCTAAATAATATATTTTATGGTATATATTATTACTTAATGAATTATTTAACTTACTATAAATTAATTAAATTAAATAGACTCATTTTATTAAAAAAAAAATGATCAAATTAACCCCTAAAGTCAAACGAATAATGCAATTGAGCATATTAAAAAAAGTTTCATTCAAACTCCTTAAATAGATAAAAATGTTTAATTGAGTTCTAATGTAACATGCTATGCAGGATAATGCTTACGAGGATGACATGTGTCATCTTTTTTTTTTTTTTTTTTTTGTTTTAACAAAATTTTGTTTCTTATTTTAATTTTTTGATTTTTTAAAATACAACTACTAAAAAAAATTGTTAATGGTCCAAATTTAGACGACAACTATGGCCGTCATTTTAGAACATCAATAGATGTCTATTCAATGAGATAGTCGGTGCTTAAAAAAACAAAACAAACAATCGGTGCTAGTATTAAAAAATTCAAAAAAAAATCGGTGCTAAATATGTTGAATACAATGTAAATGAACATTTTTGTCGATTTAGGGAGTTTCAATGGAGTTCTTTTTTTTTTTTTGTTTTGTTTTTTGTTTTGTTTTACTTAGATGACTCAATTGCACTATCTGCTTGATTCAAGTGATCAATTTGACTAGTTATCCTTTATTTATGATACAAAAGTGATAGTAAATATACGTACTCTGACTTAACCGACCCGGATGTGGGCTCGGTGGGTCGGATGCTTTCCAAGAGCCGACCGCCCGAACGTAACCCGGCATCCCCAGGGGTTATCTACGTTTTCGAGCGCGAGGGTCGGCTGTGGCCCTTGATTGACAGATGGCTATCCCATCGGTGCCGCCACTTGCTACCTCTCATCTTGGGCGGGAGGTCGACGATTGCATGTCCGCCACGTGCTTGTCATGCCTAAGCGACGGAGCCTAGCCTTTTCCCTCTTATAAATAGCGCATTAATGAGGAGAGAGAGAGGGACTTTTGGACTGATTCTCAACATTAGCCTAGAGACTGCTCGGACAGTAGGAAGGCCCACTGCCGACCACCCGAGCCTCTACGCCACGTTGTATATCCAGTCGACACTTTAACTCAAATTAATAAAAGAGACTGTATTTGTCCTTTAGCTCCGTATCTTCGTATTTTACGTTATAAAAAAGATTAAAAAGAAAGATTGAGTATTAGTAATGGTTAATGATCAATGATGTATACTAATTAAATATATGTATTCAAAGTACAATTCACTCGATTGATTAATTAATTCAAAATAAAATGATAGTTTAACTTGATTGACAGCCACAAGAGGTTTAGTTTCAACTTACCTATACCAAACCTTTAAGGAAGGAGTGGCACTTTTAATATACATATGAAAATGTTACTTTACGTTCTTCATTGATAAAATAAAAGTATAACAATACAACATTATATTAAAAAATAAAAAATAAAATAAAAAAGTAAACATCCAAATAATTAATGTAATGAAACATGTGAGAAAAGGACTCCCTGAATTTGGGAGTACGTGAGGGGTGGAGGACAAAATAAATAACTTGCCTTTGGCTTTAAGGAGTGTCGAGTTCAGTAATTAATAAAGGGACTAGGGAAGATGGGGCTAATTTTCTAAGGGCTTTTTTTTTTTTTTTTTTTAAATTTTTTTAATTTTTTAAACATGACAAAAATATTAAAGTAATAAATAAATAAATACAATTTTATACATTTTTATGTATAGTAAAATAAAATTATTATTTTAGAGTTAATTTCATCAAAGATCTATTGTCTTTGGTGCAGTGGTAATTTCAAATTTAGTCACAAACTATCATTTTGTCATTTAACATCCCAGATTATTTTTTTTGGACACTTTTAGTTTTTCTCATGAATTTTAATATTTTTAGTAAGGACATTTTTGTCTCTTCATATTTTTCTTTTGTTATGTTTCCGGTTTCAACCAGTTTAATTTGTTTTAGACTTTAGGTAACTTTTGATTTTTAGTAACCATATTTTTCAACCGATTTTAGTAAAGTTCTAAACTAATTAAACCGGTTGAAACTGGAAAAAATAACAAAAGAAAAATATGAAGAGACAAAAATGTCCTTATTAAAAATAGAAAAAGTCATGAGAGTACTAAAAGTGTCCAAAAAAGAATAGTCTGGGATGTTAAATGGTAAAAACGATAGTTTAAGACTAAATTTAGAATTACCACAAAAAACAAGGACCTCTGATGAAATTAACTCTATTATTTTACTTATAAAAATGTTACTTACTCTTCTTCTTAGTACTCAACATTTTTACTTTTTAACATTGTATACTTTTAAATATTAAAATATTCATCCGGTGTCTTGATTAACACTCCCACATGGATGATGGGAGTGGGTTCGAGTCTCAGTGGAGGCAACTGTTGACTCTTTTTGCTTCATTAGGTTGAGAAAGTAGCTATGAACAGATACTACATTGTAACAGAGTCAGTAGCACTCAAAAAAAATATTAAAATATTCATCACATATGGGTTGTAGTTTTCAAATCAAACAATTAAGACTTAAAATAAGATATATTATAATGTAAATTTTATTTTATATATACAACTTAGGAGGAAAATGTTATCAAATAAATAAGCTATGCAAATCTAGAAAGGAAACGACCTAGCAGTAATTAGTAACGATCCTAGATTATATGGAGGGTCATGGAAAACTAATGTATAAGTGTGGTTGTGATGGCGGGAGTTAGTAGTTAAATGGATCTCAGGTGATACCTTGCCTCGAGATCCCCTAGACAATCTATTAGAGGCCGGAATGCAAACGTGTTATAAGAAAGCCCATGCAATTCATGTCGTTAGAAAGAAAAATTACGTAATGAATCATTTTGCAAAGCTACTTTCCTTATGTTATATACGGCCGTCGAATGCATGTGTTGTCTATCCTATCATCTGTCAAGAGGATAAGATTAGCCTTGCTTAACCTAAAAAGCTCTTGATTTGAGCAAATAATGTTTGCTCACTTTGCTTCTTATGGGGAGCAACCCTTTGTTCCATCCCTCCGCGCACACACGCACACATAGATGTATATATTAAGAATACTTATCAAGCTCTATCTAACAAATACTTAAAAGAGAAATTAAGCGCATTAAAAAAAATGTGAAAGCTACCTAAGTGGCAAGACCAAGACGCTCGCGGCCGTGAGGTCCTGAGTTCGAAACCGTCTGCCACCCGGGTTTGAGCCGGTCAGCTATGGGCAACCTAGGCTGGTTAACCTCCTTGTGGTCCTTTGCCGGCTAGGATCACAGGGCGAGGGTTTACTCACATACTCGGAAGAGGAGTGGGGTTTGCCTCGATAAACCCAATAATGAGTTGTCACCATAGGATCATAATTGGTGGTATTTGGTACCACATGCAATGACCAAAATCAACCAATTTGCACATTAGTGTTACACATCCATTTCCCATTGCTAAAGACACATTGCATCATATCATACTATCTAGAAAGTGGGATAGATGTTGATGCATCAATGAAGAAATCTAGGGTCTGCATGCATCCAACATCCAAGGATAGCAGGAATCCAACTCATGTATTTGTTCTTTGATTTTGTCCAATTGAATTGTTTTATTCCCTCTTTCTTGATAATATAATCCACTAAATGCAAGAAAAAAAAACACTTAGATAATATTCTTTATTTGGACTTTTTGAAGCTCAGACATAAAGACCAACCAATTTTTCTTATTGAAAACATGAAGTGAATAAATTAAAAAGGAAAACAATATTCAATTCAATCCTGAAGGGAACAACATTCTTGAGGATAATAAGCAATGGGATTCTTTATCATCTGCAGAAACCACAAGCTCCGAATAAAGTGACGAATACCCAAATAGGCTACGGAATTGGAACTGGCATATATCCACTATGAAACACAAGTAAACTATGGTCTCTATCATCTTATGCTAAAAAAAATTATATTATTTGTTTCACTGCATGCGTTTCAAGGTTGACCATGATATTATATCAATGGAACTAGATTTTTCGATTTAGAAATCAAATAAAAAAAAATTAACTCAAACCATACGAATCACATAGTAATAACACTGATGGATATATATGCTGGAGATGGGTCTGGAGCAAACCAACCCGATTAGGCAGATCAACAAGTTGAACCCGACCGGTCCCAAGTCAGTTGTTATTATGCAGTGGACCATGGTCCATAGTGCTATGTGGACCATGGTCGTCAAGACATCAAATGAAACTTTAGTATAATTAAAATGATGTTTCAGTGTTGCTAAAATGAAACTACTGTGTGTGGAAAATGAAACTAAAAACAGAGTTCATTTATTAACGTATATTGTTAAATAAAACTATAGTATAATTAAAATGATACTTTAGTATTGTTAAAATGAAACTAGTGTGTGAAAATGAAACTAAAATCTAGAGCTAGCCATACAATAACATATATTGTTAAATGAACGTGGAGTGTAATTAAAACAATACTTTAGCATTATTATAATTAAACTAGTGTGTGAAAAATGAAACTACAAAATAGAGCTCATACAATAATGTATATTGTCACATGAAATTGTAGCATAATTAAAATGATATTTTGCTTTACTATAATGAAACTAGTGTGTGTGAAAAATGAAACTAAAAAACATAACAATATTGTCAAATGAAACTAAAGTGTAATTAAAATAATACTTATTCCATAGACCACATTACTCTATGGATCCACAATCTCGGGGCAGAGCCCAGCGCTCGACCTGATCGGCTAGTCAAGACCTGACTAATTAACATATAAAAATGGGCATACCCACACATTACCTCTCCTCTATCTCTCTCTTCAGGTGAGAGAGAGAAAAAAAATCCTTGAAAATTACTACCCGTTTACGTACACCTAGCAGGCTCGACTAATTAACATATATAGCTTCTCCTTTCTTCCGGCCTCCGTTACGAACCACACAAAAAACCCTCACTTGCCGGGCATACCTACACATTCTCTCCTCTATCTCTCTTCCACTTTACAAAAACCCAAAAAAAAAAAAAACATTAAAAGGGTTGTTCTACAGCATATATTGGTCTTAACTAATTAACCTTTATTCTTCAATGCTGATCGATTCCTTAGACTTGTGCACTAATTTTATTGGGTTAGACTTAATGAAAATAACCCATCAATGTGTACTGTTCTTATGATACACGTGAATTATTGTTATGGCGTTATTAGCTTTCGGTGATTTTGGGGGGTTACGTTGAATATCAATTGTAGCCATTATTCTACTTTACACAAAAAGTATGTTGCTTTTATGATTCTATTTTATTGTAAATATTTATTTAGTATGAAGTCAAACTTTGCACAGTTCGATGATTACAATGACAACCACTACAAAAATTAAGAAATTAAGGTGTTGATGTGTAATTTGTGAGTTATTACACAAATTAAAAATAGAGTTTACTTAGTGTACATTTTTAAATAATAATTGCGCATCTCTTTCGTCACCGAAAAAAAGAAGAAGAAATTATGGTGTAGAATACTTTTTAAAGATTATTTATTTTTGTAATAAGAATAATGTAGAGATTATGATTTTTTTTGGTAAACATTAAAATGTGAGTCAAGATTAAGGGGGTGTTTGGAACCCAGGAAAATGAGTCATTTTTCATAAAACATTTTTATTTCTAGTGTTTGGTTGCATTCCAAAAAATTGTCTTTCTGTATTTGGTTCATTTTCTGAAAAATAAGTAGAATTGTATAATTAAAATTTTCATTATTGTTAACTAAAAAAGATTTGACAACAACTATGTTTTGCCCAACTTTTTTTTTTTTTCAAATAACAAACATATATTTTTTTTAAAAAAGTACTGGCTTGTACTAGTTTTCGGCGGAAACCAATATGGTTTCGTCAGAAACCAGTCAAGGTAGAAAGCGGAGGACAGCGGAAGAAAGCCGATGAAGCATTCTTAGAAGAAACCAGGAAGAAGAAGTAGTTGGATCCATAAAATGACTTCTCCAAAAAAAAGAAAAAGTCATTTTACAGAAAAACCAAGCTATTTCCTTTGATCGGAACTCATTTCCCGTTGACTTTAATTTTCCACCATCTCTCAAACACTGAAAACCCGAAAAATAATTTTCAGAAATTATTTTCCAGATTTCAAATAGAAATTTTGACAGAATTAATATTCCATGATGCATAGGATCTTTCTTTATTTAGTGGGTATGGGTATAAGTGTATTATTAGTCAATTCCCTTAGCTAGCTTAATTTGCATGATGCGTAGAACTTTTATTAAAGAGTAATTGAGTGGCTCATCTTAAGTGAGTTTTATGCAATGGCAATTGGCATTGACTTTGTTGGGATATGGGTCCCAAGCTTAAGCCATTCCCCATGGCCATGGGGATGAGCTAATGGAGCAGTGTAGAATGGACTATGGGCTTGGACCAAGGAGAATTTTATTCCAGTCCAAAGGAGTCTAGTGGCTTGGTGAAGAGAAGTATCCTACTTTGGGAGTAGGGAAGAATTTCACATGCCCTCTTAGTCTAAGACAACTATCTAGATTCCATAATTGAGCTAGGACTTGTAATAACCTATAACTAGAGTTTTGCCTCCATAGTTGCATTGGTAGCTCACTCCTATATCTATTGAATTTAATATAATAATATTGTATTATTTCATATTTTACTCTTTATTATATTGCTTACGAGTCTTTAATCTTGAGATTGATTCCTTAACCTATACCTTAAGGGGCCGTTTGGTTCACGGAATCTTAGATTACCTCAGGTAATAGGATTACCTTCGGGAAGGTAATGTGAGATTTCGGGAATGTAAGATTACCTGATGTGTTTGGTTAAAGTTCTGGGAATGTAATATTAACTTGTTTGGTTGAAGGTTATATTTTAGGTTATATTATATCAATTACTTAAATGCCCTCATAGAAATTGAAAGGTGTAAACTACAAGTTTTTTTTTTTCCATATTTCAAAATTTAACAATATGCTTCTAATAATAATAATAATAATACAACAAATAATAATAATAATAATAATAATAATAATAATAATAATAATAAGGAATGTGTATAAGCACTAGAAATAAATCCAATGAAGATATGAATGTATATAAAAGTAGCGTCCGTGTCTGTGTCTATGAATAAAAGAGCTATATAAATGAAATAAAAGAGGCATATAAATGAGGGCAATTTTGGAATATTGAAAAGTAATCTCACATTACCTAAACAAAACTTGGTAATCAGATTACCTCAAATATACCCCCATTTCCTACGTGGCAGTAATGTTATATTACCTTCCATCTCATATTACCTAAACCAAACATAGTAATCTTACATTACCTTTTTCAGATTACCGGGGTAATCTCAGATCCCTTGAACCAAACGCCCCCTAAGAATCATAACTTCAACATACCTAAATTTGCATGTAGTAATAATAATAATAATATAATTAGAATCCGGCCATTATAATATTGTAGAGCTAAAATTTTACCTACAGTTATTATATCACTAGTAATATTTGTGACTAGTAAAAATGAGGTGTTACTTGATTTCATATAACTAATCACGAGAGAAACAAACTATATACAGTCTCAGCGACTCAGCCATCACAAAAGTTACGTTAAGTATTCATATTTATTCAATCATATTGAGTAAACTTGGTTCGTTGTATGTGGTGAGATTGTGGTTGTTAAAGAGGAGGTTATAAAATTTGACTTCAATTATATCACTCTCATTGAAATTTTATCCCTCAAGTTGTACTTTTTACAATTGATACATTAACATTTTTTTGGTTGGTCCAATAAAAATATCAAACTAAAGGGAAAGCTCATTAAGTAATTAAGGAAAAAGTAATATAAAAGGTTAACACAATGATTAGAAATTAAGTACAAAGTAATTAGCAAGATGGTTTTCAATTACATCAAGTTGAAAAGCACTGTAACATAAAGACAATAAAATATTAAAGTTCTCGTGCGGAATGGTCACGCGCTTGATTTTTTTTTTTTTGGATAACCTAGATTTCATGGTTTCGTTAAATTATACCTTGGATTCCACGCCCATGAGAAGGTAAATCAAGCAAATCTAGCTTCAAAAATCAACACTAAACTATCTAGCTACTTCTGCACACAAGGAGTCCATCGCAAACTCCAACTCCAATGTTCGTGACATGGATTGAACCCTTAATGCAACACGAAGCAAATCTTATGTGAGACTTCTTATCTACTAGACTATTGTGGATATAATACTATGAAAGTATTATTCCCTGAAAATAACAAACACAAGAACGAAAGGGAAAAGGGTTAGTTCGAGTTGTGGGAAACACATTTTCCTTAAAACCTTATTTGTTACTTCCCTTTGGTGCTAGGAACGTTAAAACAAACTATGACTCAATGTTTGAGCACTCAAACAAATGAGCCCGCCATACTAGAACACTAGTATGAATATTTGAGGATGATGTGTAGGGTTTCAAAGGGAGAAAGCTTTAGATTTCAAGTGTTGTAAAATCCCCCGACACATCCAAAGGTATATAGGGGTGAAATTTAATAACATTTAACCATGACATTAACACTGGTTTAAAAACCTGCTGTAACCTTCATAACAAGCAAATATTTATTTTGGAAATTAATTCTAAAAATTAAAATTATAATTACTTCATCAAACCTTTTTAGGCTCATTTTAGGCTTTGATTTGCACCCCCTCCCTGGACGCAAGAGAGAACTTTTATGCTAGCTATACAATTCAACCTCCATCCACAAGGGACTTGTATATATAGTGGTGCAAATCTACTTCTTTTTCTAATGTGGGACAAATGCTTCTTTCAAGTATTTCCACCTTCATTTTTCAACTCAACTGAGTGTATTTTGACAATCAATTTCTCATTCACCCTATCCATTTTGAGTGTACAATACATTGATCTCTTTGTTTCACAACGAAGAATTTAAATTCACTTTGACCCGACCCAAATTGGAGGCGGACCCCACATATATTTGTACTACAAAATAGGCACTTACAATGGCATTTTATGCTATTTTTTCTAACATAGACTATTTTTTCACACCCTTTCGGTCAAACCCATGTCACACGATTTGTCTAATGCAATTTACCTCTTATATGTAATTTTCATGGTATTACATAAGAGCGGAGTTTGACTAATGCAAATCCTCAGATAGTGGTTACGAGTTTTCCTTTTCACCCAAAAAGAAAGTATTAAACATTTGTTTAGTATCAAAATAGTTTTTAATATTTTGAGAAAGAGTAATGCTATACACCCCTGATGTAAATATATCTAGTCGATTAAATCTATGAAGTGAGTACCACGAAAACGTGTGCATAAGCAGGGGAATTGGGCAAATTATATCGTGGACTATGGTCCACAATGCATTGTGGACCATGATCATAACTGATACTGCAGTTGTGTTGAACGGATACTGCAGTTGCGTTGAAAAGATACTGCAGTTGTGTTGAAAGGAAACTGCAGTTGCACGGAACAAAAGCCGTTCATCCGTTCCACACAACTGCAGTATCCGTTCAACACAGCTGCAGTATCTTTTCAACACAATTGCAGTATCCGTTCAACACAACTGTAGTTCCAGATGAATGACACGACCTCTGTTCCGTACAACTGCAGTTCCTTTTCAACACAACTGCAGTATCCTTTCAATACAACTACAATATCCTTTCAATACAACTGTAGTATCAACCATGGCCCATGGTCCACAGTATAAGTACTGGGGGAATTGAGCACCATGGCATCTTTGATTAATTAGAAATAATCACAAGATTTTATCACTAAATTAATTAAAATTAAAATGGCTCCCCATTTCTAAACCAATAACCATCCATGTTTTACCCTTAACCAGAGAGGAAATCTCCAATTTATATGCCATAACATACTTGGACAACTAGGTTAGAAGAATCCTACAAAATCTTTCCTTGGGAAACTAATATCTTCCATGTGACTCCATTGTATCTATTCCAAACAAGTATTGTAGGCATATGTTGATCAAATAAGAATAAGGAAATTAAACAAGTATTTTAGGCATATGTTGATCAAATAAGAATAAGGAAACTAAACAAGCAATATTCATTAATTTAATTTTTTAAAAATAAATCTACAGGTATATAAAGTCATTTTTAAATATAGTTATGCATTCTTGAAATATTTAGAAATTGATAATCTTGCATTCATATATGTCAGGATACTGAATAATAATTTGATAAATTATAAAACACTAAGTTAAAAATATACATTAGATATTAGACTATTCACGCAATGCGCGTGTGGTTATTAGTAATTTTTTTTAAAGTTCTCTCTACTTTCCTCATTATTATCTTTCCTTCCATTCACACCATATTTTAACTTTCCAATACATATCAAAGTATGTGTACATATTTCACACCATACCGTAAAATAGGGGAACGTATTGTGTTTTATTTTTTAATTTTTTGTTGGAAACATATACTAGTGTTAGATTATTTATTTTCACATTGATGATTTAGATTTAATTATATTGAAAATAAAATTGTAAAGTTACTTATCTTTTGAAGAAATTCTTTTTTGACTAATAAATTGAAAAGCATTGTAGTGATGAAATCAGATAATATTCCACGTCACATGCGTAGTCTGAAATGGTGGAGGTGTCGGGTCGGCGGGTCGGGTTTGGAGGATGAATTCATGCACCCGCGGGTACTATAAAGCCAATGTAACCGTCCATATTGAGGCGCTGTATTTCAGCAACAATTTTACTGTACGCATTTTGTTCGCACTCTTCTTCTTCTTCTTCTCTTTCATATTAACAACTCTCTCTCTCTTTCTTTCTCTCTCTATATCTCTCTATATATATATATGTGTGTGTGTGTGTTTATATAGGGTCGCGCATTTGTATGTGATCACTTTGGGGTTCTCTTAGATTCTGCGGACGGAAATAATCTCCGGATAATCCGAATTCAAATCGGTTAAATAAAAATTTTCCGAACGGGAGGGGAGGAATAAGGCGAAAATATAATTAGTTATTGATTTGATTTTTCATTTTTTAAAATAAGAAATTGAATTAGGGATTTTATTTTTGTTAGCGTGTGTGTGTGTGTGTGTATATAAAAGGCAGCCTAGTGAGGTGTTTTTTTTTTTTTAATTTATTTTTAATCTTGGGAATGAAGATGGGAGGTGGGATTGTTNTTTATTTTTAATCTTGGGAATGAAGATGGGAGGTGGGATTGTTGGGTTTGAGGAGGTGGTGGAAGAGGAGCGGCGGGAGAGAAGGGAAGAAATGGGGGAGATTGCGGCGGCGCAGAAGAAGTATGCGGTGGTGGGCGGAGGGTTTCCGCAGGCGCAGCCGGGGAAGGTGGTGGTGGTGGGTTATGCTCTTACTTCTAAGAAAGTTAAGAGCTTTTTGCAGCCCAAGCTTGAAAGTTTAGCTAGGTATTTTTTTTTCCTGTTTTTTTTGGTTAAAGTTTGAAGTGCCTAAGCATGGATTTTTTTTCTTGTTAATGTGGAAAAATAAAATAATACGGAGTAATTTTTATGGATTTTAAGTTTTCTATGTGAAGGCTCTAGAGTATATGTTTCATTTACTCTGGGATTTGTTTGAATGCTTCATCATGCCAAGAAATTGCTTTTCTTTCTTTTAGAACTAATTTTCTGTACTTTTTTTTTGGGGGGGGGGGGGTGATT
>NC_044923.1:4872192-4885382 GCF_003576645.1 Ipomoea triloba | reverse complement strand
TTGGGGGGGGGGGGGGACTATATTTTAATGCTAAAATACCAGGAGTGGGGCTTAAAGATTCTGGAGAGTACTTAAATTTTCTTGAAACTTTTGCTGCTACTACTATGTCAATAGTCTACTGATTACTATTTGTAGAGGAAAGGGATGCTTGTTTTTTTGCACAAAATACATTTTGAGTTGAGATTGGTTTTTTACCAAGAGGTAAATTGAATAGTAATTAACGTATGGCTTTTGTTGAGTCATCATATATCTTCAACTTCTTATTTTTTGAATATTCTAGGGGGATTATAATTTAATGTTGTGAGTAATAAATCTTTTCTAATATGAGAGTGGTTTTCTTGATAGAGTTAAGAAGATTAATTAAAAAGATTTCACATGAGAGATTGAATGTTTTACAAATTCCACTGTAGTTATCTGGGATTTGTATATCCTAGGCTTTATGGACACTACATCTGCAGCTGGCATATGTGAGGGACATTTGTTAGCTGGAATGACAACAAGCATGAAGATATTTATTTATAGTTGGTATATGAAGATATAGTTGGTTACCTGTCACTTTCGTTGTTTTGGCTAAATTTTTTGAAACTCATTTTTCAAGTAGTAGATCACTATCAATGTAATGCGTGCCTGTATGAGATTATGATTTGATACACTGAAGTTTGTGTGTTTCTTCCACAATCAAGTGAATAACTGTGCTAAAACACAATGCAGGAACAAGGGAATACATTTTGTTGCTATTGATGAAAGCAGACCCCTTTCAGATCAAGGTCCTTTTGATATTGTACTCCACAAGGTGAGTTGATTTAAGATTTTATACTCTTTAGTCTTTACTAGTGAATATTTACCTATTTGGGTTGCATCTGTTTAGGATCTGATTTAAAAGCCAGTTATTGTACTTTCCTTGAAATATTGCTCTAGTATTCTTGTATGCTATGTTAAGTTAAAAGAGTTGTAAATGCACCTAATGTTTTTTACTTTCATAGGTGTAACTTATATCTTCATCTGACACCTCTCTGTGTTTTATCTATGTGTTGATGCAGTTAACAGGAAACAAGTGGCAGCGTATACTAGAGGTTGGTTCCAGAAATAATTTTATTTTTGTATATATTTGTTGCAGTACCCTGTCAATAGTAATTGACAGTTTGTGGGTCATTAGGTTAAAGAATACAAGTTATGTAGGATACAGTATGATGCGAATTAGACTTGCATTGGATGTGACTGGTGGGCAACTAGATGCGTTGTTGCTTAGAAACTTATCCATCTGACATAACTTGCGGACTGCTTGCTCTCTCCTGGTCATGAATCATAACTTGATAATTGAGGTCAAAGCCTCATGATTCCCACAAGTGAGGATCTTTCTTCATCATGGATGTGTTAGCTCATTTACAGGTTTTCTTAAATGTATTTTTCAAAGGATTCCTGTTTTGCTCTTTTTATTGGGTTTTTTAACTGATGTTTTCTATGATCACTACCCACATATCTGCTTAAGAGGAGAGAGCTAACTTTGATTCCTAACATCCTGTCCTTTTAAATCTTATTTTGTGGTTGACGACCTTTTATTACTCATTTACTTGTCATTGTTGCTTATGGATTTATTTAGTGGGTTGAGTCTATTGGCAAATTTATGTAAAAGCTTGTTATACATGATTGATGAAAATTATTATGGGCTTATGGAGTATTTTGCACCTTCACTTTTTTTTTAAAGGTAGATTTGCTGTCTTCTAATGAGGATGTAATGGCTTTCATATGGGCTTTTACAACAGCTACACAATCACTATTTGTCAAACATGCTTTTCTTTGTTTAGATGGGGTCCATTAAACTTTTTTCTCTTTTTTTATAGTATAGACCATATCTAGGTTTTTTCTCATTTGTTACAGACTTACGGCTTGTGTTTATTCAACTAAGTAGATTACTTTTAACAGTTCTTACTTCTAAACTTTTATTTTCCTTTTTGAAGGAATATAGGCAGACCCATCCAGATGTTACAGTCCTAGATCCTCCAGATGCGATAAAGCATGTATATGATCGCCAATACATGCTTCAAGATGTTGTAGACTTGAATTTCTCAGATGGATATGGTAATCCTCTTTAATTCTCTATTTTTCTGTTTATTGCTTATGTGCAAGTTCGTTCTCTTTCCATTAGAGAAGTTAGTTTGGTGGATCGTGAATGTATAGTTGACTTTTTGACTTGGTCTATGCTGAATCTGTTCTTCCATCTGTGCAGGTAAAGTTGATGTTCCTAGGCAGTTGGTTATTGAGTACGATCCTTCCTCCATTCCAGATGCAGTGACCAAAGCGGGGCTGAGACTACCTCTTGGTGAGTGTATTTGTCAGTTATTTTTTGCGAATCTGATTATGTTTCTGTTCATTGCGTTATCTTTGTTGTTCTGCAGCAAAATTGTAATTCCATATTGTCTTTCTATGATTTCTGCCTTTCAGTCGCGAAGCCGTTAGTTGCAAAATCACACGAGTTATCGCTAGCCTATGATAAGCTCTCCCTTCAGAATCTTGAACCGCCACTTGTTCTGCAAGAGTTTATCAACCATGGTATGCAGTTATAGTTTATTACCTGCTCAAGATTGTGCTTTCCTTGTAGAGTATTGAACTGCTTCCCGGTTTTATATTATCGTTTTTAAATTTGTTATCTGTAGGTGGGGTCATGTTTAAGGTTTATATTGTTGGAGAAGCAATTAAGGTGGTCAGGAGATTCTCGCTACCTGATGTAGGTAGACGTGAGCTGTCAAAAAATGACGGTGTTTTTCGTTTTCCAAGGGTTTCTTGTGCGGCTGCTTCTGCAGATGAAGCAGATCTCGACCCATGTGTTGCTGGTGAGTTCATCTTCTTTGCCTTGACCCCGCTTCATTTTTTGTCATCACACAGTAGAGCAGCATTATTTACCACGGGGAAAGTTGTTTTCTTGGTGCTCTGTTCTTCAACCTCGGGCACATTACTTTTGATTTAGCTACTGAAAACTTTATTGGACTTTGGCTTTCACCATTTGGTGTTGTTTCCACTCTGTCTATGTTAACTTGTAATGCTGATTGCTTTTGGGGATCAGTTTTGTTTTTTTGGGTTTGGTGAGGTCAACTATGTTTGTGGTTTAGTGCTAGAATTTCTCTGGGGAATGTAACGAATTAAAATCTACAACTGAGCTCTTTAATTTATAATCTGTCACTGGCAATAACGTGTTAGTCCTTTGCTAATTTTGTCTTCACAGAACTTCCCCCACGGCCCTTGCTCGAGAGACTTGCAAGGGAGCTGCGTCGACGACTGGTATTTGCTCTGCGCACTTCTTTGTTTTGTTCAAAGTATTCAATAAACGGGGAGAACTTTTCTTTGGGCTCTCTCAATATTCTTTATTCATTTGCTGGAATTCTTTACGTTTTGTTCTAGGGTCTTCGGCTCTTCAACCTGGATATGATTCGAGAAAATGGAACAAAGGACCGGTACTATGTCATAGATATCAATTATTTTCCAGGTAATCAGAACTCCTATAACCTTAGTTTAAACAAATAACTTCTTACCTCTCATCTTTTTAAGTGCTTTCTTTTACATTTACCGTGTTCTTAAAGCGTATGTCCTGCAAATTGCAGGATATGGGAAAATCCCAGAATACGAGCACATATTCACCGATTTTCTCCTCAGCTTGGTGAAGCACAAGTAGAAACGAGAGATTCCTGCCACGACATGTAGTCGGGGGCAGCTCAAGTTTTGAAAACATGGAACAACGCCACGCCACACTAAACACTAAACGGCCTTCACAAGTGACATCCACATTGCCGCAAATTCCAGAAGTCGGTCTGGGATATTTGTCGAAAAATTGCCAAGCAATCGCGTTCTTGCACTGCTGGCTAAGGGATGCTCCTACAGAAGCAGGTCCCTCGCTCGAATTCGATTCTAAAGAACAATAAATCTCTCTTTTTTTTTTTTTTTTTTTTAAAAATGATTTGGACTGTATTCATTCTTTTCCCAGGGTTTGGGAAGGGTGGGTGTTGGGTGTTTTTATTGTCTTCATGGATGCTGTTTTGGTAGATGGATTCATGAAGCTGGATGGCCATGTAAAGTTCACTTTTACATCTGTTCTGAAAGTACAATTGGTTTAAAGCACCCTGCAAATTCCCTTTTCATGGTGGAATAAATGATTATACATTCTTTATTTCATATCACTCGAATTTAAAATTTCACTTTATTTTCACATTATTCCTTTACCATAGACCATGATGTTGATTGTAAGGTGAAGTATATATTTATTTCTTCAAGGTTCGTTTTTAGTGTACCCTATAATACCTAAATTTATTACAGGAAAAATTGCACTTTTTGACCTTTACATTTATTTGTAGAATTGGTTCTTAAGTGTTAGTTATGCTCATTTTACATTCCTAAACTATTATTGATGTTGCACTTTTAAACCCTTTACTAACAAAAAATTAGGAACAAAAATTGTAATTTTAGTATAACTTAGAGACGAAAAGTAAACATGAAAATTTAATAAAAGATGAAAAGTACAACATCGATAATAATTTAAATGAGCATGATCAATACTTAGAGGTAAATTTTACAATTATCGTATAATTTAGAGATTAGTGTAAATTTTGCTTTAATATATTACCTAAAGATCTTTTATCAGTAATTTACCTTGTAATTCGAATCATAATTCATAGTGGCCCTGTTTGGTAAATGGCTGTTAGCTGATTGGGTTGGCTGTTTAGGTTATAAGGTATGATTTGTTGAAAACATTAACTAATTGTAGAAAGTTGTTTGATAAATTAGCTGTTAGCTGATAGCTGTTTGATATAATTTCTTTTCTCAAAAAGCTAATTGAAAAGGCTGCTTTGAGTAGCCTTTTGAATTTTAGCCTTTTGAAGTTACAAAAAGCTTATTATTTACCAACTAATAGTGATCAAATAAGCCAAAATTAGCTGATAGGCTGATTATTTACCAAACAGGGCCAGTATGATTTCCCTCTCTTCTTGATATCGGTTTTTGTTTTGGGCCCAAAACAGGGATTAAATTTCTAAAATGTGATTTTGTTTTGGATTGGGCTAAGATAGTTCCAAGAAAAGCCCTAAATAGGGCCTAAATTTCTTGGTTTGGGCTAAGATTTGTTTCTCTGTTATTTGATATTGAATGATAAGTAATTGGAAACATTAACCAATTATTTATTAATTTTTTGAATTACTCGTGATTTTTTATAAGGTAGTATCTGTTTTTTACTTTTTTCTTTTCAAACATTTTAAATCCGAATTCAAACGTAAGATTAAGTATTTGAAATGGTAACCAGGATACCATCAGCATATCACACTACATGTGATTTATTTAGTTTGTAATTCAATAAACATTAAAACAAAAGTTAAATTCCTGCGAATCAATCAGAGCATAAGTGTCAATTTGTGCGATTTTAGATCATTAATTTAATTTTAAAATTTAGTTTTTTTTTTTTAACCTTTTGCCCTCCGGCTAGAAATATATGATGATACACATTATTGGAAAGTAAAGTCATTTTTTAGAATTCATTTTCTAGATTTCCAAATGAACTCAAAGTACCTTATCATTTGATGTCATCATCACTTACTTTTCATGAAAAAGGTTTTAGGTTGAATCTCATCGCCAATTAATGTTGGCATATTTGTTGAACAAACAGAATGTACCAACAAAAATTAAAGGGAAAAGGGTCAAATAAGCCCTCCAACTTTACCTAAGGAGTCAATTAGGCCCCTGAACATTTTAAAGTAGCAATTAAACTCATCAACATTGTATTTTGATGCAAAAAAGTCCATAAACCTGTTAATGACCTGTGATCACAGGTCACTAGGATTCCGGTCAAATTTTCAGCACCCATATTCTGGCACAAAAGTCAAGGGCGACCGTTCGACGATCGCCGGTGACTCACTGGAGAAGGCAACCACTGGGTTTTGTGCCGGAATATAGCCTGAGTGTGCCGAAAATTTGACCGGAATCTTAATGACCTGTGATCACAGGTCATTAATAGGCTTATGGACTTTTTTTGCATCAAAATAAAATGTTGATGGGTTTAATTGCTACTTTAAAATGTTCAGGGGCCTAATTGACTCCTTAGGTAAAGTTGGAGGGCTTATTTGACCCTTTTCCCAAAATTAAATTGTAGCACTTATTAGATATTTTTATATTTAATCTCGAAGTATTGTGTTTGGTGCACAACAGTTTATTTTTATAAATTTTATTGTAACATTTAATCATTATATCCAAATTTCAAGTAGAAAACAATTGAAATGTGTTAAATTTTCATCCGTTCAGTACCATACTGGTTTGAAGGCATCAATGCCTTTGAAAAAGACATGTTATTTTGATCTAAAAATATGACAATTTTCGACATTATTTTTTTATTAGAAATTTGGTCAGAATGACCAAATGCAATAAATAAATAAAAGTTTTACACCAAGGTGACATAAATAATAACTGAAGATTTAATATGGAAATAACTTAATAGTTGCAAGATCAAAATTGAAAACAATTTTATTGTAAAATACACAAAGAATTTTATAGTGTTATAGGTAAATAGTATTTACAAATATACTTTATATTTGATGAAATTGTACTATTCTCCTTTATATATATATATATATATATATATATATATATATATATATATATATATATATATTTGAGTTCTACTGACTCGATTACAATGTAGTATCTGTTCATTACTATTCGATCTCCTTTATATAACCGGCAAAATATATGATACACTATCATTAAGTATACATCTGTACATCTATACGTCATTAAAGAAATTCTAATGCCTAAGAAAACAAGAATAAGTATAGTTAATTACTTGTCATCAAGTTATGAAACCATCCATTACATGGTTGGAGAAGCAGTTGGAATTTGACAAGGCAGCCGACCATCTATTTTTTAATTACACTACTCTTAATCATGATGATTATGATTAATTACTTTATAGAGATATCACACTAGCTTAGATTATTACTGGTTTGTCCACATAATAATATAATATAATAATGCAAGAAATATATTACCAACACATAATTAGATAAACCCAACATCTAGAAGATTACTGTTTAAGTGCATCATCAATAGTAGTGGATTTATTTATTTATTTTTGTAGTTTTTGAGTGTCAATTAGGAGAGAAGGGAGGGCGAGAGAATAAGGAAAAAGGGAGAGAAAAAAAATAAAAAGCAGGTCACGCGGAAAAAAAAAAAAAAAAAAAAAAACAGAGCAGCGGATGCACCAGCGGGTTGGGTGCGGTCTATGTAGCCCACGCACGCGGTTGCGTTTCACCTTTCCCTTTTCTCTCTCCTGATGGGCCCCACAAAAAACCCTTCTTACAAGAAGGGTCCTCAACTCTTCTCTCTCGTCCCTCTCTTATCTCCTCTTAAGTCATGTTTTCCTCAAAAAACTGTAAAAAAACTACTATTGTGGTTACTCTTATATTAACCAGTAGACAAAAAATCATTAGGTGATGACGCGCTTATTCAAATATAGTGGGTTGTATTTCAAGTTAAATCTGAATTAGACTCACAATACTGGAGATATAAGAGATGCGGTATTCCTTTTCAAAAAAAAAAAAAAGAAGAGATGCGGTATGAAAAAAAATGGTGCTTATTCAATAGCTATTGTAATTCTTTTATTTATTTTTTTTTTCAAAAAAGAAAACTTTTATTGATTGTAATCACGAATACTGAGAAGTTGCTTCAAATAAAAATTAAAAGAAGAACTTTTTTGGCAAAACAAGACAAGACATCATAGGAAATAAAATGACAATGAGTTGAGATATATGCTAAAGATATAATCAATGTATCAACCACAAAATTAACCACCTTAGTTGGTGTGAGTGGCTGTGAACTCCTCTCCTTTGAAAGGTCAGAAGTTCTAAATCCCCTCTTGTATGGAATTATGAGTATAGTATGGGCTTAAAGGTACCTCATATAGTTAGGACATGCTCAGGACATCATTATCAACCGAGCGACAAAACCGCTCACGACACCATCATCAACCAACCAACAAAGCCGCATGAGATGGCTAATTATGACTGAAGATCAACCTCGCTTCCGGCCGCTTTCACTACTATGAGATCAAATTAGGTTTCAAATACATCTCTCATCTTTTCAGATGAGAAATTAACTAATTATTTTCACTCCGTCACAAATAAAAAAATAACGAGTAATTACAATTACAATCTATTGATCAACCGATCAACATCATTGTTCAACTACCACTTAAACCCATTGAAACTTAATTTAAGGAGTTCATCATAACCTTCCAAAGTGTCTGAAAATATCGGAAAGTGTCCTTAAAGAACAATATTTATTAATTAGTAACTAATCTTTTAAGATTACGTATAAGAACAATAGAACAATAACATATTATCAAATTAGGTAAGTTCTTGGGCGTGCCAATTGCCAAATAATTAAAGTCTACGAATAAGGACAATGACTAGAAGTGGGTGCTGACGATGAGACAAACTATTATGGTTATGATTAGGATGAAGATGTTGGTGATTTGGTCACGAGGTTAATAATATATATGTATAGAGCCCATGCGTGGATGATGTTCCTAGGTAGAACATCATTAAATAAACTTTTAATTGCCATCTTAAACACGAATCAGAAACATATATAGAGGTTGCTTTATACAAGAAATAATTTTATATATGTTTCGGGATATTATATGTGTAATTGTCATTTTTATTTAATTAATGACACTTTAAAAGATAATGGAAATGTAATAAGGCATGATATAGTCTGTCAAGGGTCATGGATAAATATGAAAATAGGAATCATGGGTTTTGAATAAAAATGATAAATGCTGATATTATATCCTTGTGAATTAAAGGAATTGCATAACGGACAATACTATATTTTAATTACAAGATATTGGATTTGGTCCTTCGTCTCTGTCAATAAATGTTGGACTTGAACACAGGCCTCCACCAAACAATTATGTAATGAATTACATATTCTCTTCAAACATTTTAAAGTAAAAATCAATCATTAGTCATAAGGGATGATCATTTTTAAAAAATTTTCTTCAATCCAATCAATGAAAGGTCCTTGTGACAACATAGTGTTTTTCTTACCTAATAAAATCACAAATATCTTTAATCACAACTAATAAGGATAATGGTGGGCAACCTCCCACCAAATTGACCAGCCAATTAGCTTGGTAATTACAAAATTTCAAGTTTAACTTATTCAAAGAGTTGTCTATTGGTTTTCTTAATTTGAGCCAGCTAGTTATGAACAATCTATGTTAATTTACCTTATTGTGATCATTTACTGGTTAGTGTTATAAGACATATTTCACCCATAACGCACATTCAAATAGTAGTTACGGACTCCTCTAGTAAATCAATAAGAATAATGGTAACTAATAACTCACAAATAATAATTAGAATTAAAGACACCAACAAATAATTACTCTTCTATATGGATCCAACCTATCCTAGGTTGGTTAGATTAGCCATGAAGATCTAGGGTCTTGATGAGTTTGCTGTCATAATGTACACCCAATAATGTTTTGCCAACGAAACAGACGAAGCTAATAGGATGTTGTTAAATAATAGATTAACCCATTCATGTGACGCTAATTATTAGGTAACTAAAGTAGGTAAGATAATTATAGAGGTTAAGTAAAAAACAAAAAGTTAAAGGTGTGTTGTTGGTTTAATAAGAAGAAAGTTTCTAGGTTAGGATGACTCGAAATGAAAGGGAAATAAATAGTTGTATGAAGTTGATAGGAATGAATAGTAAAAAGTGAACACATAGGATTGCCATAGAGAATTAAAATAGAGAAAATTTCAACAATGCCCTTAGGAGAGCATGGAGAATTATCATTAAAAGATCGTGATTTCATTGAATTAGTCTTATTTTACAAAATACAAATGCTAGTAGAATATAATATATTTCGTAATTTTAAAAAGAAAGAGAGAAAATTGTCTTTTATCTTTTAATTTTAATTTTTACATAGTAAGTGATGAAGATTCTCTTCAAACACGTAATTCCTTTTCAGTACATAAAGTGGTATTATACTGCTACGGATTACCGGTAGTGGAAAAACAGGTGTACCTGTTGCGCTTTTTGACGAATAAAGTTTGTCTGGACTCTAGATGCTTCCAATTGACTGACGATTCATGATTTTTTCACATCCTTGAAAGTGATGAAAATTTTTTGTATCATATATTTTTATATACTATTCCACACAAATAAAATATCGATCGCCAATTAAATTTAGAAATTACTATATATGTATTGCTTGGATTTCTTTATAAATTAAACTTCTTGGTATTACTGAATAGATTGGAAACTAACAACGTCTTATATATATATATAGTTATATATATACTTCTAATTTTTATATATACATACAGATTTATATTAGTATGATAAAAGTTTCAATAATTTCCTAGTTCATGCATGCACAAACCTGATTAACAGTCTAACAGGCAATGGTTCCGTTATGCTTAGAGCCATAATAATGAGACTTTTCTCCGGCGGAGTTGTCGCCGGAACCGCCGTAAGTACGCTGACAGGAAGGGCACATGGTGAGAGGCGTAGCGGCTGAAATCTGCATGTAAAATGGCTGCGCCGCCGCAGCCGCCGGCGTCTTGGCTTTCAGCTCTTGTAATTCTCTCTGTAGTCTTCGGTTTTCATCGGTTAAGGTGTCGTAACACTTTCTTAGTAGCTCACAGTCCACCTCCGTCTGTTTCAGCTTATTCCTAGTCAATTAAAAGAATAAAACAAATTTGTTAACAAATTAAAATCGAGACCTTATGATTCTCAACCTGTTAAAGCACACAGAGTCAATATAGCCTCCATTAAGGCTCAATCTCATGACCTCCTATATGGGAGAGTCACTACATGTCATCTGAGCCCAGGGTGCTTGGCTTATGATGTAATTGTGTGAGTTTATAATCACTTGAAAATATGAATCTTGTAAAGTTGGGTATAAATAAAATCTGATAATTTTGTTTATTAAACTTTAAAAAAAAAAATTGAAAGAGGAAATAATATATACCTGGCTCTTCGATTCTGGAACCACACTTCTACCTGTCTTGGTCGTAAATTTAGTCTTCTTGCCAAGTGTTCCTTTTGTTTCTGAGAAATTAAGGATAAAAACCCAAGATTTAATCATTTATGTACACTAATTAAGGTTTTTGGTAAAAATTTAATGATTTCAGTAAAGTTTAGTTCTAAACTGTTGGAGTAATAGATTTGTGTTTGAGTTTAGTACCCTTTTCCCACGATACAATTTAGTCTAAAAGTGTTTGAATAATGGATTTGTGTTGGAATCTAGTACCAATTTTTGTCATGAAAAATAAAAGTGAAGGGGAAAATAGATAAATAAATTAAATAAAGTGAAATATGGAAGAAAGAAATAAGTGGGAAATTACAGAATTAAGAGTGCTGTGGTCTTTAAAGCTGTCTTCCAAAACAAGTGATTGTTCCTTGGTCAACCTAAGTTTCTTCCTCGTACCAACAACCTCTTCATCCTCACCGGACGATCCCTTGGGTTCCTCTTCTTCTCCGCCGCCGATTTCTCTCTCCCTCTTCATACTCGAGTTGGAAAACGACGACGTCATGCTCGTGGTTCCATCTTCCAATTCCTCCGCCGCCACTTCCAACTTCAACTCTGCCGCCGCCGCCGGGCCGCCGAGGGTCAGAGAGGGGCGGCGGAGGCAGGCGGATTTCTTGTTTTCCCGGGGGGCGAAAACGACGTCGTGGTGGGATCCGAGGAGGCTGAGAGTGAGGGCAGTGTTGCAGATGGTGTCTTCATCAAATCCCATTTGCGGTGGTGAGATGTGAGAGAGTTTAATTTGAAGGCAATGCTTTGGTTGGAAATTATGAAAAAGGTGATAAATATTTATATAGCTTAGCTTGCTTTATTTGGATATGAAGTAAATAATGGAGAGCTACTATACGTAGCTGCTTAGTTAACTAATAACCGAAACCAAGAAATGAGAAGAGAATTTAGACTCAGACATACATACAGTATTTAAAAACTGTACCCTCTCCCTCTCTATCTCTAGCTACTTAGTTGACCGTCAAAAAATATACTCACAATGTAAATAAATATATATATATTCTTGTAAAAAGTGAGGATGATCTTAGCCACCTATTAAGATTCATTAATGGTTGATGATTTTAGTAAGTGAAAATACAAGGTCAATTTTATACTCCGTAATTATTAAAACTTTCAAATTTTTAATATTTATAAAATCATTCCCGCTCTTTTTACCTTTAGTTTTAAACAACATTCAACCATTTATCTATCTAAATGGACATATTAGGTCACACGCACTCATATGTAGATCAATGGTTAAGAATCACTCAAAGATAAGAAGAAAAGGAGTGTTATCATTTTTTATAAATATTACAAACTTAAACGTTTGCAACAATTATAAAATTGATACGGTGTTTTATTACTAAAATTTTCAATTATTTCTTCATTCAATTGTTAGGATTAAAATATCATTAGTTTTTTTTTTTTAAATGTATTATGATTTTAAATTTTTTTTAGAAAAAAATATATACACTTGTATGTCTGTATATGTGAGCTGGGGGATTCCTACAATGGTATAAGACGTGACGTTGTACTACAAATTTAATTTAGTAAAAAGGAGTACAGTGAGGGTCAATCTCAATTCTCAATCAACACTTTTTTTTTTAAAAAAAATAAAAATTAAATACTTTATCTATTTTCCTTTTTATTTCATATTTTAATTGTACTACTATAGATATTTTTTCCGTTGTCTAAAGTTTAAAAAGGGAGTTACACGGACTTATGGGAGAGGGTGGGGAATGAAACTATATATATAATATAAAGAGGGGGGGGGGGGATCAAATGAGAGTTATTCCTCTTGTGTGAATTACATACTACATATTATGCATCTTGTAATGCTTGATTGTACAATCATCCTTGATATCTTATTGTGTATTCGCGCATAACTGATTGTGTATCTGAATAACTATTATCAAAACATACTATAAAGTATTTTTTTATTATAAAAAAGAGTGAAATTTTTATAATTACAAATGTGCAAGTGTGCAACTTGTAATGTCTAATTTTGTAACTACGAATACCTTGTTGTGTAGTTCACACGTTCGCACAGGACCAATGGTTCTCTTTTGATCCTACCATATGTGTGTGTGTGGTGGGGGAGGGGGGAGGGGGGAGGGGGGGGGGATTT
>NC_044923.1:4788739-4872157 GCF_003576645.1 Ipomoea triloba | reverse complement strand
GGGGGGGGGGGGGGGGGGGGGGGGGGGGGAGGGGGGAGGGGGGGGAGAGAGAGAGACATTGTGTGGTGGTATAAGAGTATAAGACAATGCAAGAAAAGTAATTCTGATCTAAATTCTTTGCTAACCACCTTGTGCTTAGTGATACGTAGTGACTCTCTCATATGAGATGTCATGAGATCGAGTTTCAGTGGAGACAGTACTGAATCTTTGTGCTGTGAAGTATAGACGAACTCAGATGATATATAGTCTCTCTCATATGGGATGTCATGAGATCGAGCTTCAGTGGAGAGAGTACTGACTCTTTGTGCTGAGAAGTATAGACAAACATATACTACAATAGGGTTAGTCGTAAAATTACTCTCTGACTATTATGAGTAATATTACATTTCTCTTAAAATTACATTGGTACTACCATTGGATTTTTTTTTTTGTATTTAATTATCTCATAAAATTTATTTATTCACTTATGCCGTGATTAAGTTTGTTTATGAATAGTGTAAATTTATTTCCTTATATTTGTGTAACAAGCATCACCATTATTCTAAATTTTTCTTAAAGAAACTATGGTAGCTTACTAGGGGGATTAATATTTTAAGATTTCATGAAAAACTAAAACAGACAACTAGAAATCATCTGTTTTATCTTTGTTATTATTCTATTCTATTCTGTTTATTTATTTATTTTTACACCTAAGAAATCATGTTTGACCATGCTAGTTGTGAAGGCAAATACATATATAATTTAATTTCTTAGCCGAGGTCCACTAAGAAAAACATTTAAAATAATTGAATTCAGTATTGGATTCTCTTAAAAAGGAAAGTGATGCATGCATGCCCCCCTCCCCCATTCAATTTTTTTTTTAATTATTTTTTCAGACATGAATCTTGATTCCAATTCCGCTGTTTCGCAGTTCGGCAGTTACGTTGCTTGTATATGAAGATTGTCTAAAAGTAACTTAGTCACAATTTACAAATTTTTTTTATGTTTTACTAAACAAAACACTATTATGCTTGTGACTTTTTCTTTATTAATTTTGTTTTTTTTTTAATTATGTATTCTTTATTTTTAAGTTGAAAATTTCATCCGATTAAAATTACGGTTGCACAGTTTTTTTGGTAGATACAAGAATAATAGAGTTAACTCTATTTTTTGTCCTAGATTTATAGGTGACGCTCCATCTTTAGTCATTTTTTATCATAACATTCTTATTTGGTTTTAGTATTATTGTGACATGACCATTTTTGGTTCTCCGTAAAAGAAAAAGAATGTTGAAATGTCTTAAAATACAAGGACATTTAGATCTTTTATTTATTTATTTTTTTTATACAAACTAGGTTGACCCACTGTATTTTTTATGTTTATTTTAAAAAAAATTCATAATTAAAGACCGAAATGGCTTTGTACTTAACCACATTTAAATTGTTTTGTTGATAGAGACCAAAAGTGGTTATTTCACAATAATATTAGGATAAAAAGTGAATGCTCTAATAAAAAAGAAATAAAAGTGGGCTGACACCTATAAATCTATGATCAAAAATGGAATTAACTCAGACGACAATCAATATGAATGGGTGGCTTGGAGACCAAATCTAATATTTTTGTTATTGAAATGTGGCACTGGATGGTGTTACACAAATATAAAGAAACAAAATTATGCATTTATTATTTATTATACACTTTGACATAGTGGTAAGTGTCTGATTTGAATCACACTGAAGACATATTGTACAATTGAGACTGAAAACTATGGGAGGAAATTGTTGGACGAAATAAAGTTACGCTTTTTCTGTTTACTATAACTTTTAACGGAATATTAAATATATACTTAATAAACATGAAAAGTTTGATTTTATTATTATTAATAAGTTTTTAATTTCCTTCTTTTTGTAAAGTATTTCTTTTCGTACGACATGCGGTATCCCCGGATATGAAATAAATCGGGATAAGTACATATCACATAATCAGAATTTAATTCAAAACTATTTATCATGATCCACACAGGTTCCATCCTCATGTTTCTTTTATAAAGGATAATTGAATAAAGATAAGATTGCAGGGCTTCATGGTGATGGTGATTAGTGAAGATGAACTTGTGAGGGACGATATATATATTTGTATTTTCCATTCATTAAAATACAGTGATCTTTGCTTGGTAAATGGATGTCACATCAGCTCCACAAAAGATTATGGAATAATATTTAAGTTGAGGCTAGATTTTCACTAATGAATTAGCTTTCAAGATGGAGTTAGAGTCATGTCTCTAGTGCTGTATCATTTGGTGCTCTCGTTAAGATTATGATGTATGGAAGAAAATGACTACCTATTACTTGATAAGGTTCAAAGGAAATTGAGAATAATTTAGAGTGAAAGCTATATGTCTAGAATGGACTTGAATTGTCCACTTGTCCTGGGCAAGCCTAGCGGAGGGGACTTAGGAAAGGGCTAATTTTAATATAGGTATCTAGAGTGGAGCCATTCACTCGGTTGGTGTGGGCTTGGGATTGGGGGTGGGGGAGGGGGGAACCTAGGAAATGGCTACTTTAGAGTGAAGCCGTCAAAATGGAAGAAGGACTACTTGATGCTAAGAAAGGTTCGAAGTGTGAGCCGTTAAGTAGACCGTTGTGAATATCACATTCTCAAGGGGTGAACAATGATACGATGCTACATTGATTCCACAAAAGATTATGAAGTGGTACTTAAGTTGGGGACAAATTTCCGCTTATGAATTAATATTTTGTGATAGAGTTAGAATCTTAGCTTGAGTGCTGTATTCTAAAGGTTATAATAATTGTAGATGCAAATATCTTGTTGACTG
The DNA here is from genome assembly GCF_003576645.1 of Ipomoea triloba. NCBI lineage: Eukaryota > Viridiplantae > Streptophyta > Magnoliopsida > Solanales > Convolvulaceae > Ipomoea > Ipomoea triloba. The sequence goes on along the minus strand of NC_044923.1, from coordinate 4,869,342 downwards.
TGGGTTTCCAAATTATGAATTATTAACGAACTTAAATACATTAATAAGATACTTTTGTCAAGGTCATAATTTTTGTCAAATATGTACAACATCATTAATTATAATACATTTTAATTATTTAATGAAATATGGATCCGATCATCGGAGGGTTTTTTTTTTTTTTTTTTTTAAATTTTAATTTTAATTTTTGTTTTTCAAACAAGGAAAGTAATTATCAACAAACAAAATCAAGGCTAATCTCTTTGGGGATGCTGCAAGATTTGCAAACTGGTCAATAATAATCATGATAAGTTACCATCCAATCTGCTGCTTAGAAGTTACCTTCTCTATGAATTGACAAATTGTACATACCCAAGTTTTGTCCAAGAGCTCTCTTATAATTATAGCCTTAGTAATAATTGCATATTAAGCAAACTAGTTTTGCATATTTTGTACAAATTCTAAAACATACTCATTTTTATCTGTCTCAACTTATTTTTGCCTATTTTAATTCATTTCTTGCGTCTCTGCAACACACAAATCGTCGGACTAAAGTAAACAACTCTTTTTTCGAAAGTAATGGGACTTGTAAAAAATTTAGAGATATATCTAACCAAACCGAGCGAGATAAACACACCCCTCCATCTTAACAAGAGAATGAGCTAGATTATTGACACGTCTACTAATATAACGAATACTACAACCAACTATGCTACTGACAAGACTTTTACACACATAAGTCGTCGGGTCAAAGTAAACAACGGTTTTATAATTAAGTTTTAATATTTTTTCTAATTATATATGCTATAATCATGTGTTTCTAATTACATTATAACGTGATATGATGGCTCGATTGTCTAGAGAAGTAAACAAAGATATATCTATAGTTATCCATACACATCTTCTAAGTTCAATTAAAACTAAGCAATTATTGGCTTATTGCTTGAAAAAATAAAAATAAAAATCCCATGATGCTTTTGAAAAGCTAGCATATATGCATCATCGAGACTTGCACATGCACGCTTCTTCATCTGCCCATATTTTTATCAATTCTATTAGTGTGAACTCAAACCAAAATACAGGTAAAAAAGATAAATTATAAGATGTGTCTCAAATTTCAATTGATAAATAAGTTTCTAAATACTTATATATTAATACTTACAATCAAGTCAAATTCATAGGTTTCGAAACCTGTACCTTACAACTATTAGCAAAACAAAATTTATAGAATTATTTTGAATTGATTGGCGAGCTTGTATTAATTGTATACTTTGTTTTGATTGAAGATGTGCATTATTGGAAGCATCATTTTAATTACGTGATTTTTAATTAGGTTTGAATATATGGTACGGTAGATTCAAAGTATGACTTTTTGATCTTTTATCATCTAGTCTTTAATGTTCAATTATTTTCGAGTCATGTGCCATTTAGATCAAATAATTACCTCGTTTTATAAGGTCTCATAAAATTAATTGACTTTGATCTTGAGGCGGCTGCTATTTGATCAAGAGATTAAGAGCATCAACATTATTTGCAAGTTGTTATTGTAATTGATATTTACTGGGTGGAGGTTTAGAGGATCAAGTCCAACACCTTATCATTGAAATTCACGTTAGATATTATGTAAGTATAAGAAAATAATTAAAATTACGTCTTTGCTATTTGTCAGGAAGTAAATGTGTAATTTTATTTCATTATACTTGCCTAGTAGTTAACGCTACATTTTAATAATAGGATGTTGAACTCGACCTTCCAATCCTCGACCAAAATGATCACTTGACCTATTTTGATACCAATTATCAGATAAAACGCTTACCACTAGGTCAAAAGTTATGACTAGTAACAGAGTCGCAATTTTATTTTCTTGTACTTGCATAGCAATCAACGTCATATTTCAGTACCAATATGCTAGACTCAACCCTCCAAGCCTTTACCTAACACTACTAGCTATAATTTTTCACATAATAATAAATACTTAACCCTAACAATTAGTACCAACATGGCAACATAGGCCACAAGTTTAAATCCCGTTATCCATTAAATTAAAGGCAAGTGGATAGTTGAGGTTGTGAAGTGGACAATATTATTTATTATATTTATTGTTTCAAGCAAAAAGAAAATCAAATAAATATCTTTCTTATAGTTATAAATAGATAATATATTGTAACAGAGTCAGTAGAACTCAAAAAAATATATATTTCTTTATGAACATACATCTTTAAGGCAATTAAGCACTATGCTATTATATGTTTATTCAGTGCACATTATTAGGCAGTAATTAAGGATTTTTCATCTCTTGTCACCTAAATAATTATTCTTATGAGGGTAGTATCTGCTATACACTTTTTAAAATTTTTTTTCAGCCCAAATATCAATACCTCTATCATAGGAACTTGATCCTGTGACCATATATTTGAAATAATAACAGGGGTGTCATCACGAACATCTCTTGAAGTTGTTATACTTTTGGTTGAGCAGAGATTTGAAGAGTCTCACATCAAACATTGTATTATCAAAATTCAACACTTATTGTTATATTATACAATTATACAATTATAAATAAATAAATAAATAAATAAATAAATATATATATATATATATATATATACACACACACACACACATTTGTTACTCATTAGTGACTAGATGATAACATTATTGTACAGGGACAGCACACTCGAGCAATCAATTCAATTTCCAGTAGGGGAGGCGAGAGCTAGTCTTCCATAATCTAGGGTTTAACCGCCGACAATAAATTGCCGTCCAATTAGACCCCACACGTTAATTACGTCATTAACTTTGTTCAAATCATTAATTAGTAAAAATTATCTTTAAAAATCACTTTAATTTTTTCAATTAGTAAATAGCTATGTGTTTCAATAAATGTATTTTTTTTTGAATACTACTAACTTTATTACAATGCAGTATCCGTTCATAACTACTTTCTCAACCTATTGAAGCACAAGAGTCAGTATGTGTTTCAATAAATGTATAGTATACACCAAACCAAAAAATGTAAATAAAATAAAAATTTTACTTTCATTGTTTATAAATAAGAATCATCTCTAACTTCACTCGCCTGACTATATATTACTCTATTAGGTGTTGGGCAGAGGCCTGGAAACTAAGTCAACATTTTTACTATTAGAACAATTAATAGTTGTTATGCAAGTATAAAGAAAATAAAATTGTGCATTTAATATTGGTTATAATTTTTTGTGTATTTGTAAACATTTGATCTAATAATTGATATCATGTTACAAGGACATGGACCAAATTCAAAAAAAAAAATATATATTTACTACTAACTATAGTTTTTGGCTTATGTCACTTCCACAATTTCATATTTTTATCACATTAGATACACAACTTGTTTTTTTTTAAATTTTTTTTTTGCCACATTTAGTTTATTTAACCAAACCTTCGGTAGAAAATGACCAGAATTTAACAAAATTTTAGGCTATATGTATATCAACATAAACATTTTAATTAGTGCTTTTTGGATAAAATGTATACCTGATTTTGAACTATAAATATGACAAATTCTGATCGATTTCTACCAAAGCTTTGGTTGAAGGGACCAAATGTGACCCAAAAAAAAAAGAAAAAAAAGAAAGTTACACACGAAATGGGACGAAACTAATACTTGAAACTAAATTTAACAATAATAGTCATGAGACCAAAAGTAAAATTAATTCTTTACGGTAATAATATCATTTTTTTAATATATTCATAATAGCTTGTATTTTACCATTGAGCATTATAAAATATCAATAAATATCTACGAGTTTGTGTTCAAAATGTAAACACGTAACATATCATGGTAAAGATGGACGATGGAAAGTGGAGCTGAGGTGATATCATTAGGAGAGAAAAAAGTTGATTTAGGTAGCGTTAATTAAGATTAGTATCATATGATGATGATGAATTAGCCATGTCTTCGTTGACAAGTATCCTTGCATGAAGTAGATAGACAGGGACTTCGACAAATTGGCGCGGTCCATATTATCAAATTGGTTGTGTCTTAAATAATTGGGATTAATTATTTAATTAATTAAATATTTCCTTACAATATTAGCACAACGGACAAGTATTCACCAAAAGTAATAATATTATTTGAGAAAAATAATTCCTTTCCTTGAGTACGTGTCGGTGTCTAGGTTTCTAGGACCCAACAAAAAAAAAAACAAAAACTTAAGGTGTGATTGGTTCATGTGGTTAGATACAAGGAAGGGAATGAAAGTTATACACATTGTTTGATTATTTCTATAATTACAAAACTCATTACCTAATTTAAATCATGTATCATTCCATTAATTCAGTCTTATCCCTCCTCATTTCATCGCTTCTTCACTCATCTTTCTTCACTTCATAGACTTTCTCACTGCATTGCATTGATAATTTTTGTACTTTTAAAATATTTATTCTAATTATAGGGTCATATATAACCAAACATCAATATTAGTAATCATTCCAATCCCACCCTAGTACCCAACATGTAAACTACTTTCACCAAAATTCATTCCAATTACCAAGTATTTGATTCTCCTTCTGATTTTGATTCTGATGTTCTAACCAAACACAATAGTGTTGTAAAAAAAGTGATTTACTTCTACACAAGATTTTTCTTAGAGCTGGTTCATTCTCTACCAATTTTTGGATGAACATTCGGTGCGCTCTAATGTAAGATTTTTGAATTTTTTTTTAGATTTGATTTGCAATCTTCGTGCACGTGAGAGAGGCCATTACTATACAATTCAAACTCATTAAAATTTTCAATTGTACTTATATTAGTGCAAATTCACATTCTTTTTCAATGTATGACAATGCTACTTTAAATCCTTCCAAAACTTTATTTTTTTCAAGTGAATGTGTACGTTCACTTTAAGAATTAATTTCACATTGATCCATTATCTATTTTTAAGTGTATGATATATATATCGAATATATCATTTTAACTAGGAGAATCCAAATTTTAATTGACTGGACCTAAATTGAAACTGAACCCCTTTCAAATTGATACATCAAAATGGTCACTTTAAATGTCAATTTATGCTAATTTTTCAACATATGAGTGTGTTGAATTTTAATATGGGGATATTAATTCAACGAATGGAATATAATATTGTATTTAACGAATTAAGAATATATTAAGAGGCAATGATCAGAGCGAGAAAGAGCGGCTTAAGCTATTCAAATTACACCGCTCAAATTAAAGTACCTGTCAGGTCCTTGTAATGTTTTATTCAATTTAGTTCCTGAACCTCAATTTTGTTCAATTTAATTCCTATATTTTAAGATTTAGAACAATTAAGGACAATACTTAACACCGTTTAATTTTTTTTTTTGTTAAGTATGTCCATGTGGTGTTAGAATTGCCATTTCATATTTTTGTGAGGTGACATAAAACAATATAGTTATAAGGATTCAAGCCAAAATAAAATAAAGATTTGAATCCACAACCTCATGCCTAAAGAGCTCCTCACCACCAAGCTACACATTAAACTTGTTTCATGATTATTAAAATAAGTAATAATAGGTATACTTCTGAAGTACTAAAATATATAAACATAAATATGTACAATTAATCTCCGTTGAGCATATAATATATAAACATGAATGTGCAATCCAACTATCAGCTTAGTCTCTTAATTGAGATGGAGCGCATACTTCAATTTGGTATCAAAACCAACTTCATAACAAAGAGAACATAGTTCACATGTTATTTGGAGCCCATAAAAAAGTAATTGACCTACTTGGGGACGTAATCTTATCAACTCGATAAAATTGTGCACTATACATATTGGCCCTGTTTGGTAACATAGTTAACTTATCAACTCAATAAAATTGTGTACTATACATATTGGCCCTGTTTGGTAACATAGTTAACTAATGAGCCAATTTTGATTTGTTTGACTTGGTTAAACAACAGATATGAGTGTTTGGATAATCAACTTTTTGTAACAACTTACATTAAATCAAAAAGCTGATTTTTCGATCAAATTTTTGAAAACATTAATTATATCCTTAAAAACCATTTGTATGTAATTAGTGATAAGCTACAGCTAATTTATCAAACATTTTTCTACAATCAGCTAATATTATCAGTTAGTCAAACCCATAACCCAATCCATTAACAACTATTTGCGAAACACACTTTTACCATAATGTGTGTGAAAAAGAGTGGTGAAAAGGTAAATAGAAGGAGGGAGAGAGGGGGAATTTGGAGGGAGGAGACAAGATCGAAAAGACCCACCAATGATTTGGCAGGCATGGCATGGGCATAATATTTGATTCCCAAAGGGGTGAATGATGATGGAGATTATTGAACGTTGTAAGTTGGCAATGATGGGCGGGGGAAGATGTTGGAGATAAGGTTTCAATTCCGACCTGTTTCCTCCCACCCCCGACCACTCTTTCTGATTAGTCTCAGAATCAATCATTGTGCTCTTTGCTTGCTTGCATGCCTTTTTCACCTCTCCCTATTTATTAATTTTTTTATATATATATTTATATTTCCTTTTAATTTGTTCCCTTAGCTCCTTGGCCGTCCAAATCTTTCTGGCCGTTCCCATATCTAATCTTTTTGTCTTATATTTATTCTTCTCTTTATTCATCTAATCAATGCATTATCCCTTTGACCCTTATTTTAGTTTCATTTAATTTTATTAAACCTACTTGTTTATACAAATCCCTTGATTTATTGGTCTTATTAATAGCCAACGAGGTGGGCCTCTACCACACGGATGAAGAGGAAGGCCATCACGTACTAAGAATTCATGATGTTACAAGGTTGATCTCGAAAATACAAGGAAATAACGGAAATACAAATAGAAAATTATCCACGAAGAATAATATTACAGGAAATATCACAACCTACAAAAGGTTGAAAACCTGAACTACGGTTGAGGATGAAATCCGGACGATCTCGGGTGGTTGGAAGCACGAGTCGTGTTGCCACTCTCCTTAAAACCTTATTTACCGCCTCCCGGGGTGCTGGAGCGTTGCGGTCTAGGTTTCCCAGGATAAAACGTACTACGATCCAATCGTTCGAGCACACGAACTTGGATCCGGCGAACTAGGAACGTGGGTTCAACGCAGGTGGCTAGAAGGAAATGTGAGCAGAGTTTTGAGGAGAAAGCAGTGTATTGCAGTGTGTTCTTGGTGTGTTCCAAACCTGCTGCTCACAACGAATATATAGTGGAGGAAATGGATCATAGCATTAATCATGGCATTGATAATCCATTTATAACCCCCTCCCACTAGCAGAATACTTAATTCTGTCATTAGCACACATTTACACCCACTACTAAGTCCATTATTCACGAAATAACTCTGAAAAATAATGATTGGAATTAATCAAATTAATTCCGTAATATCAAGAGTCATTTCTGAACGGACACAGTAGGTGAAACGTCACGTTCGAGAGGTTACTGGAGTCGCAGTGCGAGACATGGTTCAGACTGTGAACCATCGAGACATCGCCGTGCCGCGAGACGTCGAGAAGTGCAAGCTTCGAGACATCATGCCGGCAGCGAGACATCGCACTGGTCAGCGAGACATTGGACGCGCGACATCGCACTCGCACGCGAACGACCTTCGAGAGGTCGACTCCGCTGAGCTTCGAGACATCGAACTACCTCTCGAGGTCAGCTCATTTGATGTCTCGAACGAGAGATAATTTTGGCATAACTTAGCGTGCAAGGCCAGCCACTTTTTCGAACGACATTCGTGCCCGCAGGTGCCAGCGCACACAAGTTCAAGCCTTTCCGAACTCATTTTGGGGTTTGATTTGCACCCCCTGCGCGCGAGAGAAAGCCTCTATGCCATACAAGTCAATTAGCCTTAAAAAGGCTCTTGTATTTATAGTGGGGCAAATCTTCATTCCCAACCAATGTGGGACAAAGCTAATAAGCTTTTCCTCACTTAAAATTCCATCTCAAATGGGTCTACTTTGAGAACCAATTTCTCATTCACCCATTATCCATTTTGAGCGTATAATATATCGATCTCTTCGTCTCACTACGAAGAATCCGAATCCACTTTGACCCGACCCAAATCGGATATAGAACCTATATATATTTATACCACAAAATGGCCACTTAAAATGCCATTTTAGTGCTATTTTTCCAACACATGAATCGGAGATTTCTCTGTGTTGAGCATTGGCTTGGAGAGTCAAATCCAGTATTCTGTTATCAAAATGCAATGCTAGGTAAGTGTAAGGAAATAAAGTAACACACTCGCTACCAGTTATACGGGCCTTTTGACATAATGGTAAGAATGGATTCAAATCAAATTCAAGACATACTATGAAGTTACATTGATATAGGCAGGTACATGTAGCGTTGGCTAGCTATTAGGTATAACTTTTAACATGATAGTAAACAATTAATCTTGACACATCGAGAATATTAGTGATAATATAGCATTGTGCTTGTAATTGAATTTCCTAATGAATAATATGGATTGAGTATACTACCAAAAAAAAAAAGAAAGAACAATTAATAAGTATATTGGAGATGGAAATGAGTGTATGCTGAGTTTACTTGTTACTCACTTTTGATTGAATATGTAAGTTATAAATCAATGAATATTGATGAAGTAATTAGATACAACTTTGACGTTAGCTCATCACTCACTTTTTTTCACTAGGGTTTCATAATTTATTATTACTAACACAACTTGATTGAATAATTCTCTTTCTCCTTTTTTTTTTCCTCCTCCCAAATTTTCTCCTTTTTCACTAGGGTTTCATCATTGTGGATTAGATCAGATGACCTGAGTCCCTTTTTGTTTAACCCGAAGTCTTGAGGTTATACCCGGCACAAACATGATTAGTCTCAATGTACGAGGTTTTCATTATATTCCTCCAGAAAAAGAGACAGGTAATATGAATAGGGTGATTGAATTCACATTTGGTTATGAAATGGGCAATATAATTGAGAATTATTAAGGGGTTGAATGAAGGGGGGAAAAGGAGAAATGGGAAGTGGTGATATTCTATTGATAATAATAGACACGTAGAATGTGAAGAAAAGGCTAAGAATAGAATGGATGGGCAGGAATAAGTTCCCCTTCCCCTCATAGCAGAAAGGTCTAGTCAGAGGTACATGAAATTAAGCCTCTCTTCTAGCTGTGATATCTTCTTGGATTTCATTATAGTAGTGTGAGAGCATCAGCATGTCACCGACTTTCCAAAAAGCAAAACCCTACCTTACCCCACTTCTATTGGATTTTGTCTCCCATTCTTTCTTGCTGTGGATGGGTGCCTTAGCTTTCTTTTGATCTCATTAGCCTATAATATTTGCCTCCCATCCCATGGAAACCTCACTAATCAATCAATGTTAATTACTTGTATGTATTTCTACTCAAATCACTATGCATGCTATGTATGTATGTAGCAACTCATCAATTTTAATTTATTATGAATATGCAAATTTATACACTTTGATAGATAGTGAGAAAAGTTATTATCATGCTACCAGAAAAATCAGATTTACTAATTGAAAAATTCGTATGTAATTATGTAAATTAATGAAATCTGCAACTATTTAATTTGCCTACGAATTTGTGTAGGCAAATCAATAAAATCCGTAGGTATTTAGCCGGTATGTTTTAATTCATAGGTAAATTTATAATTATTTTCGTGTTTTTTTTGTAGTACATGACTTATTTTCAAAATTTCTCGACAAATTTACTAGAATTCATTATTTATTATTATGAACACAACTTGATTGAATAATTCTTTTTTCTCCTTTTTATTGGTTATTCAAATGAGATATTATTAGGGTGGGTTTTTGACCTTGAGAAAATTTTGGTAATTAGGAATATGATTTTTTGAAATAGGAAAATAAATCTAAGTTAGGGGTTGGTCGATTTTTTTTTCCAAGCAAATTTGTTCTCATGAAGCACATTCTCTATGATTATTACTTTTTTCAGGAATTTTAATTAGTGGGAAGCACCAAATGGCCAGTGTATCTATTTTATTATGATAATTATACATTTTTAGAGTTACAACATATATTTGGAACTCGGCACCTGCCAACCTCTGACTCTGATACCAATTGTAAGATCAAGTGTTTATTATCACTACGCCAAAAATTATAACTAATAGCGAAGGCCTACCTTTATTTCCTTATACTTCTTGCGTAGCAGTCAACTCCACAGTCCGATAACAGAATGCTGAACTTGATCAGCTCTCCGAGGCGCAACCCAACAACACTCATATAACTGTAAGCAAATTTAACTTCTAATAACTAATTGCAAGCCATGTGAAGATCGAATCTTTGATTGCTAGCTAGATGATCGATTTGTGATTGTAAATATCAAACACTTATTACTATTTGAACTCTGTATTCTAGTTACAATATAATTCGTTTTCCATTTCTCATATTATTGTAAATCAATTTTTTATCATTCCTTACCTGATTAGGACTCTTTGTATTATTATAAATACATCTCTTAAATAAAATTCTTACTAGAATTATTGCTCTCATCTAGTATAGTAGGCCAAACGATCCATGGCTACAAACCTTATGAACATTGTCGTCTCCGACTGCAAACCCTGCCAACCCAGACGTCGCGCCGCCACCGGCTAGTGAAACCACCACCACAACCTTCTCCTCTCGCACTGTCTCTATAACTACCTATTTTGGAAGAATCAACTTGTTCCCTTTCTCCATGGTCAAATCTTAGTGGATACGTTCATGACACATTATTGTGTATTGTTTGGCTTTGTTTATTCAGGTTGCGGATGGGTGTTCCGTTGTAGCTAATACTGTAGCCGAAAAATGGGTTTGTTAGAATTCTTAGCTTCTATCTTGTCCATGCTCATCTTGTCTCTATCCGATGAGGTTATGTATGCCAAATGCTACTGAAAGTGAAACTGCTTTACAATCCCATCCCAGCACTTGCCAAACTCAACTACACATACTACACCAATTTACAAGATAAGTATTTACCAGTATGCCAAAAGTTATAGGTAGTACACTAGTACAGAATGCACAACTCTATTTCTTTAATTATACTTAAAGTAGTATCCAACCTCATGTTTCAATGATAGGATATTGGACTTGGCCCTAAAAATCAACTTCGAATTATGATGTAATTAATAACTTAGTGATGGGTAAATATGCACATGTACTAGTCGGTCCGTAAATCACCTGTCCGTCAACGGTCACCCAACCGGTCCGTCGACGGTCACCCAACCGGCCGGCCGCATGATCGGAAGCAACATGCACATATACTAGTCGGTCCGTAAATCACCTGTCCGTCAACGGTCACCCAATCGGTCCGTCGATCACCCCACCGGTCCGTCGACGGTCACCCAACCGGTCCGGCCGCATGATCGGAAGCAATACACCTTGTGGATTGGAGGCTCACGAGCGCAACAATTGCTTGATGTGACGACCGACAACTTTTCAGGAACAAGGGATCCGTGTTTTCTTCACCTTGAGTAACTCAACCACTTCGAGCAAACCAATGCGCATTTTGCGGAGTGACTATTCAGCCCATGCAAATATGCCCTCCACTTGCATATCAGACACCATGTGCATAGTGAATCCACTTTGTATAAATATAGGGGTCATTCCCCTCACTGGGGGGACTCATCAGTACTACACTAATACACTTGTGATTTGCTCATTCGTCTCTCTTGCTCTCTCCTTGTTACTGTTCGTCACCCGTAGAGCGATATAGCTTCTTACCACTCAGTCGTCAACCGGTAGAGCGACCGATTGACCGGCCGAGCGGCATCCTTCACCACACGTAACACACGTATTCGTAGCGTAATCATAGACCCGTTTACATTTACGCTATCACTTAGATACAATCCTCTCCACAATAAGAGGTCTCGAGTTTAATCTCATGAAAGCCATTTCCATTTGCAGGTTTTACTCTAACCTTGTGTAGCATAGTTATTCTTGAGGTTAACTTTCCAGAGTTAATAACTCAATTTTCAAAATCCTTGCAGCCATGCATATCATTATATTCTATCTTTAAAAATAGAAGGTGATCTGAATCATATATATTTAAAATATTGCTAAATTGGGCATGGGAGGGAATTGGCGCAGGTGTGGTGCCATATGATATGATCACAATTAATAATTTTTTGAAACAAGTTAATGGTGGATGTTTGCGATATGGTCGGACGATGAGAGAAGTTATAGTCTCCCAAAGTACAAACAGTAAACAGCACTGCTCCAAACTGTGCAGTTTAGTGCAGGACATGGAAGAAAAGAGGAGTGCATACATGCCCACATTAAAGGCTGTATTGTGTGTTGAGGTTGGAGGAGTGGGACGAGACATCATCAATGCAATATGGGATTGTTCTTTCCCAACATCACTTTGCTTTTGACTAAATCAAGCCACGTGCTTCAATTATGGCGTTTCTATATATTTGGTCCTCTCATAGATCTTGTCCTTCCCCCAATAGGAAATTATTATACATTTTATAAACCAAGAATTGGGAATTGATCTGAATTGAAACTAATGAGAATCACCTCTGATCTAGATGAAAGCTATATATGTATGTAACAAGTGTCTTAAGTTTGTTTTTTTTTTTTTTTTAACCTATGGGTGTGTTTATACATGTTGGAGTTAGCATATATGATTGGGAGGGGATGGTGAGTAGACCTCGGTTGAGTATGGGTCAGTGTTTAACTGTGTTTGATTTAGCTTAATTTTTATTAGAGTAAAATGACTAATTGTATACTAAGGTGTAACTCTTATAAGTTAAAAATGGCTGGTGACAAGAAATTTATACTAGTGACGAAACCCCACACGCACACAAAATGTTGGGTGAAAACCAAGAAGGTAGGCCAAGTTCAGTCAACATCTTGTTGCTTTTGATATTCAATATATGGCGTTGAATGTTGCACAAATATAAAGAAAGATAATTGCGAATTTATTACTAACCGTAACTTTTAGCATAAGAAAGTCTATGTATTTCGCCATTGAAGTCAATCAATTATATAAAAGCATACACACATCTCTCTAGAAAAAAACATTAGTAAACTAATTAGTATAAAATAAAATAAAATTTTCAAAATAACTTTTTAACTAATAATGAAACCAAACTATAATAAGGTGTTTTCTTATCATTACCATACAATAGAGTTCTTTCACTTAACAATATATTGTGATTATTTAATTAGCAACACTATTTATTTATTCAACATTTAGATTAAAAAAAGAAAAGTGTATAGTACTTCACGATTAAATAACGGCAAGCTTTTGTATTAAGAATAAGGAATTTGTTAACATATATAAGGAATAAGGAATTTGTTATCTTGTACATGGAAGTCAACATATATATTTATTTAGGGTATGATGATTGCAATCATGGATGGTGAGGATGAGCATAATTATATTTAAACTATGCTTAGCTTTTAGGATCGGAATATTTTCATTTTAATTTTGATAAATCTTCATCACACTACAATGCTATGCATGATCTGATTACGTACTTAAATTATTCAGTCTAATATTTCATAAAAATTTAAGGCTTTGTATGGTAAAATAATTAGTTTATCAACTAATTCTAACTTATTTGACCATTATTAGCTGTTTGACTTGGTTAAAAAATCAATATAAGTGTTTGGCTGATCAACTTTTTGTAACTCCAAAATGCTAAAATTAAAATAAAAAAGAAAACTACTCAAAACAACTTTTTCAATTAGCTTTTTTGAGAAAAGAATTGAAATTATATCAAACAACTATCAGCTAACAACTAATTTACCAAACATATTTCTACAATCAGCTAATGTTATCAATTTTTATACCATCTAACCCAATCAGCTAATAGTCATTTACCAAAGAGGGCCTAAATATAATTCAAAAAGTAAAACACATGCAATTTTCTTTTGTTTCTTAATTCGATAAATAGGAAATTAAAAATCTCATGTTTAGTCCCTCAATTATTCTTGTTAGGCGGACGCCTTGAGGGCTAAGTCCAACATCTTGCCTTAGAAACATTATACTGATTGTTACACAAATAAAAAAAATATATATAAATAAAGGTGTATCTTCACAACTAGCTATAACTTTTGACGTTACGGTAAGCTTTTGATTCTGAAAACATGTTGTGTAGTTGAGGTTGACAGATGCTATAATAGTAAACTTAGTCACTATCTTTTTGTTGTTGTAAATTCGATCATTTAGTTGTTGACTAAGTTGCAAATTTAAATATTGTCCTTCAGTTAAAAAATATTTGCTAAATTCGTAACACGAAAACAATTTAGGGATCAAAAGTATGTGCGATTTTTCCACAGCTCATGTTTACTCTATGATATGATATCTATTATTGCATACTCCTTTTTTGTGTTTGATTATTAACCTTCTTTTATGACCGTGTTTATATAATTAACTAATGATAAAATTAATTAATATAAAAATAATTTTAAATAACTTTGAAAGAATTATAGATAGATTAGAACATTAGAGAATAAATATTAATTATGGGGTAGTTTTAATATGAAAATATTCATTTTGTGCTATTAATTTTTTATTCTTAGAGCTAAGGTTAAATAAATTAGAAACAGGTACACCATAAATAGGCAAATTATTCTGTAGACTTGTTTAAAATACACAATTTACATATTGGATGTATGTTCACAATTTATATACTGAATGTTTACAATTTGGATTGTGAACATTCAGTGTATAAATTGCAAGGTGGACCCGGGTCTATGGTATAACTATTGCTATAATGAGCACTAAAACACCGTACACCCTTAGAGAGTAAAAAAGGTTATTAAGCATATATAAGTTATTTATTTTAATAATTTTTTATAATTAAATTAAATGATCACACATACCCATTGGCCATTTTGATGCACCAAAAAAACTAAATAAATAACACCCCACACATTTAAAAAAAAATTCTATACCGCTCATTGAGCATCATACCACAATTATATCACCCTTTAGAATATCACATATTATATTAAAGAATATATGGTATCATCATATAATTAAACTATATATAGTATGTGATGGAATCACCATATATAGGGCCATGGTATTGAAATTAAACAAAGCACAAAGGTCAATTTCATATTGATACAATAAATATCTTTGTTACAGAGTAATGTGCCTTAAATTGTGACATGAAATTTGTTTTTTTACCTGCCTTGCATGTTGAAAGATATAAATGGGGATACCGTAAATGTGTATATATTAGAGCATCCTTAACCTTCTCAAAAAAAAAAAAAAAGAAAAGAAAAAAAGAAAAAAAACATCCTTAATAGTGAAGGTTTTTTTTTTTTTTTTTTTTTTTAATTATTTTTTAAAAAAAAAAAAAAAAGGGGAAAAAAAAAAAAAAAAAAAAAAACTTAAAAAAAAAAAAAAATAAAAAAAAAAAAAATTTTTTTTTTTTTTTTTTTTTTTAATTATTTTTTAAAAAAAAAAAAAAAAGGGGAAAAAAAAAAAAAAAAAAAAAAACTTAAAAAAAAAAAAAAATAAAAAAAAAAAAAATTTTTTTTTTTTTTTTTTTTTTTAATTATTTTTTAAAAAAAAAAAAAAAAGGGGAAAAAAAAAAAAAAAAAAAAAAACTTAAAAAAAAAAAAAAATAAAAAAAAAAAAAATTTTTTTTTTTTTTTTTTTTTTTAATTATTTTTTAAAAAAAAAAAAAAAAGGGGAAAAAAAAAAAAAAAAAAAAAAACTTAAAAAAAAAAAAAAATAAAAAAAAAAAAAATTTTTTTTTTTTTTTTTTTTTTTAATTATTTTTTAAAAAAAAAAAAAAAAGGGGAAAAAAAAAAAAAAAAAAAAAAACTTAAAAAAAAAAAAAAATAAAAAAAAAAAAAATTTTTTTTTTTTTTTTTTTTTTTAATTATTTTTTAAAAAAAAAAAAAAAAGGGGAAAAAAAAAAAAAAAAAAAAAAACTTAAAAAAAAAAAAAAATAAAAAAAAAAAAAATTTTTTTTTTTTTTTTTTGTAAGTATGATTAGGAAAAAAAAATGGAAGGCTAGGAAAAAAAAATAAAACAAATTTGATTTACAAAAAAAAAAACATTGTTTGACGTGCCTAGCGGGCGCTTGCAGTGCACATGCCCGCTAGGCGTCTGCTGTGCACAAAATGCGCACAACTCATTCATGTTATATACTTTTCTGCTGCGCAAATATTGTTCCAAACACCCCAAATAATATAAGCAACTTTATTTTCTCTCTCTTACACTCTCTTTCCTCCATATGACAATTTCAGTCTTAAAAACCCTTAATAATCTTCTGGTATGGATGCTCTTATAGGCTAAACAACACGTGGACGGAATCTCTGTTTCGAGAGCTCACTTGAAATTCAAACCACAAATTTTCCTTTAAGGATGTGTTTGGTAACTCGGAAAATGATTTCCGGAAATCATTTTCCAAGTTTTTGGTGTTTGGCAACATTCGAAAAATGTGGTCTAACGGAATTTCGTTGATCACGGAAAATCACCTATTTTTTTCGAAAAATGACTCCAGGAGCCGTCCCTCTCCAGTCTAGCGGACTAGTTTCCACGAACGGCTCGGTTTCTAACGGAAACCAAAGCAAGTTTTGTTTTGTTTTGTTTTTTATAAATAATATATATTATTAGTTTATATATTTTTGATTTTGAATAAAATAATAAAATATATATAATTATAAATTTCTACTCATTTCCACTCATTTTTCGAAAAATGAATCAAATACACAAAAACAGTTTTCCAGAATACAATCAAACAGAGGAAATGAAACCATTTTCTGAAAAATGACTCATTTTCTTGCTTTCCAAACACATCTTAAGTTTCTCTCTACTACTAAATTAAAGGATTGAGTTTTCACCATCCCAATTAAAAGAGTAAACTAATAATAAGAATGCATATTTATATTTCATCCAAACTAATATAAGGACATTCTTTTTAGGTAGAGGGAGTATATACTTCAACTATCAATATAATATGTTTTTTTCTTTTTTTCTTTTTGAAAGCTAAGATCCTAGGTTACGTGCACTGTATTTCTTTATGTATATATTATCCTACCACCTATCATCTAATTACAAAGTGGAGATCACGTACTCATGTTGAAATTTAATGGATGGAGCCATCTGATATACAGATCGCTCATTTGCCGACATACATGACCTTCTAGATGGAGAGAGAGAGACACACGACAGACAGACAAATAGAGATGCGCCTATCAGTGTGTAACTATGAATTTATATATATATATATATATATATGAAAAGAATTTCCCTTTCTGCAAATTGATTCTTGTAGATCAGATATGAATGATGATATGTGATATTCTGGGAATAGATGAAACATGAACATATGACATTATGAGACAGTTGGTTAATGATATAATTAATTTTTGTCAACCGCCCAATTAGCTAGGTGATAATATATGCTAATGATTCTTATTCAGCACTTCTCCCACCATTTATACCAACTTGCAGAGATCATAATATATACACTCATCACTTCAATTAGCTCCAAGGAATTTGGGGTTTTCTTTTTATGCTTTTGCGATATCCCCTCCAAGCTCCAACAACCAATTATTTGGAATTTTATCATATATATATATATATATATATATCTAGTTACAATATATAATCTTCTTATAGATTCTAATCTCCACGTGATTGAACATTGATGTGTGCTTTGATCACATCAAATTGAAATCAATTGACATTATGGTTCTAATTATTTGGACTTCTGATCATGTAAAACGAGAATATATGCGTTTCAAATGGAAAATGATTCTTATGTTTATTTTCTTGAGCACCGAATAATTCGAGTTTAACTTAAATACTATAAAATTTAACTCAAAATCTTAAAATGATATGTGGGGTATATAAAGTACATCAAATTCAGAATCTTATAAACATTTTTTGAAACTTATATTTTGTTGATGTGAGAGATTATATATTTATTTGTAATATATTATATTTACCAAGCAAGCCACTATTGTATTAAAATGTAGATTAGTTTCATATAGGGATTTTTTTTGGTGAAGTCCAGGATTTTTACTGTCAAACACAGTGATTGATCTCCTCGCTAAACTGTAGGCACCTCTATTGAGTGAGATAGTAGACCTGAAGATTTATCTAAAATTAAGAATCAAATTTTTGACCTTTGGTTAAGGATGGGGGAGTCCATAGGGATTGAAATGCATATTATTATATATTTATGCATGTTCAAAATAAAATTGGGTAACAACGGCATCTGATCGATTTCAGTGGAAGAAACTTTAATCTCTTTAGTAATTTTTTAGGTTCAAATCTTAAGTGTCTTTATTAACACGGGAAATTCTTTATTTTTTCTATAAAAATTAGAGAAATAAAAAATAAAAAATAATCAAAATATCAAATAAATTAGGTGGCAAAACTTGAAGGGGAAGGAAAAGAAAATGAAGAAATGATGATAAATATTAAATAGAGGGGAAATAACAATAACAACAACAACAACAACAACAATAATAATAATAATAATAATAATAGTAATAAAAGTAAGCCCAACCAGGCCCTGTATAGTTGTTGTATTTGGACCAAGCTTCAAAAGGAGATATGTTCCATGATTGGTTTTGTTGCAGACCACAGGCCTTATATTTAAGTTTGAAAAAACAGAGTGAAAAACAACGAACTTTATAACAGTACATTAACTGTTAAAGCCCATATACAATTTTAGGGTAAATTATCAATCATTATACCATGGACCCAGGCTCGGTTCTATATGACGTGGTTTTGAATTTTACACAATTTTTTTTTTGTTGGATTGACAAATAATATTATGACTATAGTGGTCTAGTATGAATTCCAAGTATGAATGGCAATGGGTCGGGGCTGTCCGGGTGGGTTGGGGAGGGCTACATCCATCATCCGACCCACCTTATATTTTCTCCACCCCTGTCTCACCCCTAGCCCGCAACAGTTGGACTTTTTCAAAACCCACCTCACTCCTGCTGGGTGCGGTTGCCCACTACGGGTACCTACCATTTATCATATTGTTATTTTATTTTTAAAAAAATAATATTTAAATTACTTATACATAATAAAATAATAAAATTTATTATTTATACTAAAACATAAAATAATAGAAATATTTAAATATGTGTTAAAAAAAGGAAATATTTAAATATAATAACTAAATTGTTAATTTTAAAAATAAACTTAGTAGTTTAACAATAAAAATAATAAAAAGTTACACAAAATTATAGAAACATTTATAAATAACTGCATACTAATACTTATTTTAATATATATATACACACGCATAAACATACACACACATAATGTGTTGGGTGATATTTTAGGCGAATTTTATACATAAAATTTTAATCCAATCCGACTCACTATGAATTTAATTTTTTAAAACCCATCACACATTATCACCCAATAATCTCTAACCCATGAAGGGTGAATTCGTATAAATATACACATGGATGATTGAAATTACCATTCACAATTCCAAGTCCAGGCAAAATAACAGTCAGACACCTACCTAAATAAAGAGTGGACGACTGGTCAAACACTTGCATATGATCATCATTAGTATTGGACTTGGCATCTTTTGAAATTTTGACTCCAAATAAAATTATATAATACCTATGTTAAAGTATTATATTTCCAAAATTTAAAAGTAACAAAAGTATATATTTATAATTTTATAGAAGTTGTATAAATGATTATATATAATATTTTATTTTTAGAAAATAATATTTTTATATATGACATTGAGGCATTTTCCAATATAAATGTTAATGGCCTAAAAAAGTATTTGTCCACTCAATTGTATTTATTGGCTATGGATTGGACAAATGAGGAAATGCAAGAGTGGATTCAGATCCTTTTTTCCTTGTAAAAGTGTAAGTGTTGATTTTGAATTTGTGAGATATATATATATATATATATATATATATCGAATACGGTTGAAATGTGGTTGAGATGCTTAGGTGCGGTTGTGCGATGAGAGGAGAGCCAATGATCTTGCAAATATCAACGTTTAAAAAACGCGGTGGCAATTTGGTCATTTTTCATATGGGTCAAACTTAAGGTGCATGATTTTTCTTTATGAGGTGCGTGGTTTTTCTTCTTAAGGTGCGTGATTTTGAGCTTAAGGTGTGCTAGTTGTTGAAAGTTAAGTGCATCACGTCGGTCTAAAGCTTTAGGTGTGTGGTTTTTTTTCTTAAGATGCGTGATTTGTGTGATTAAGGTGCGCCGACCTAAGGCTTTAGGTGCGTTATTTTCCTTCTTAAAGTGCGTTTTTTTTTTTAAGTTTCAAAACACAACCAATATTGTTTATAAGATTTTCTCTATAAAGCCATATTTATTTTAATCCAACTTAAGGTGCATAGATTATAAGCTTAAAGTGCATCAATTTTTTTTAAAGAATAGATCATCACACAATATATATATATATATTGTATGTATAGAGAGAGGATAATATGAGAACCTCTCCCCACATGAGAACTAATTAATGATTAATCTTGACTTTTGATATTGGGATCGTGCATGGTCATTTTTTGTTTTTAGATTTGTTGGATTATTTATTTACAAATATTTACGGAGGGGTGGTTTAATAATTTTTGTGCATTTAGAATCCTGATATTATTATTTGTGGATGCTATGTACGATTTTAGGAGTTATATTTTTTTTATAGGACTGTATTTCTAATTACATAAGTGTGCACTTCATATTCCATCAAAGGTGTGACATGTTTTAATACCAAATGTGAAGATTAAACGCTTACCATTACTCTAAAAGTTATATAACTTGTAATAAATGTGTAAATTTATTTCTTTATATATTTGCATAGCATTCATAGTCATTTTTCGATAGTCTTCGACTTTAATTTAATGATTTTACCTAATTGAATCCTTGGTTGTTAGAATCAAGGACTAATAAATCGAGAAAAATCACTATAGTTGAGTACTATATTGGAAAAATCCCTATGGTCAATGACTAAATTAGATAAAATCATTATAGTCAATGACTAAATTAAGTATTAATAGAGAGAAAACTATCAAGTTATATGTTAACATAAGACGTAATGTGGTAAAC
Source organism: Ipomoea triloba (assembly GCF_003576645.1). Lineage (NCBI taxonomy): Eukaryota > Viridiplantae > Streptophyta > Magnoliopsida > Solanales > Convolvulaceae > Ipomoea > Ipomoea triloba. The sequence goes on along the minus strand of NC_044923.1, from coordinate 4,848,348 downwards.
CTATCGAAGTTTAAGAGTCAATTAAGTACAAAAAATATTTAACTCTAGCAAAAATAAAGTGTCTGAAATAATCCATGTGAAGTAATTATTTTGGCAAGAAATTTACATCAATATGGCAATAAGTTAATTAATTTTTGTAAAAAATTGAAAAGCTTTTTTGAACAACTTGTAATATTATATTAAATACTTCCAAATTGAGTACTTAGAGGAGAAGTAAGGTAAAATATTTTAGTACTATTCTTTTTTTTTTTTTTTTTTTTTTTTAAGGATGTTCTCGAGTTGTCTCTATTTCTTTGTATGAGAAGTACATAAAAATCTTCAGTTATATATATATATATATATATATATATATATATATATATATATATATATATATATACACACACAAAGCCGTATATTTATTCATATCTTATCTCAAGTACTAGATTCCTAATAATTGAGTTCTTAATTTTGTTTAAACTATCTAAAGGTTGAGAAGATTGTGATCTGTAATAAGTTTGTGAGATATTTGTACAATTTGAGATCAGATCTCAAAATTTATGAGACCAAATCCATCCTAAGACTTGAATATAATGGTTCCGATGTGATTTTGTGAGCGTAAACTTGTTGTAAGAGGTGACTCATGTATGTGCACTTTGCATAGATATGAGCTCAAGCATAGTACCCTTTTTAGGTCTTTTTTGTTTATCTTAAGATAACTTGTTCTATGTTAGTCTTTATTGTTATTTTAAAGTTTCTTTAAGATAGTTGGCTCAAATTTTGAGTACATTTCACAACACTACCAATTGCACTCTATGATGAGTACGAGTGTAACTGGCCTAAGTGCACTTTACATATCATCAATTGAACTTGTAATTTTGAGCAATAAACTTTTAGAGTTGTATGTAGACTTTAAGTGTACTTATACAAGTTAAAAAATACATCCACACCATCGCATACTAGTGTTGCTTTTAATTAGTCTGTACAGATTTAGTTCACTGATTTAGTACGTAGTATTTAAGAAAGGAGACAAAGTTTCGAACCTTGCAACGATACCGTGGGGATTATACCTAAAGTGGGCAGATCCCTTTGAACCCTGTTTGTTGAGCTTGATTTATATTTTTTCAAACCATATGTGAGACCTTTGGAGTTGGGATTCAACCTTGTAGGAGAAGTGTTTGTTTTTAATTATGATATAAACACACCCAAATGTGAACGGAATAAAACCCAAATCCCCAACTTGCCCGTCATTTACAATATCCTAACATCGAGTCAGCCCCTGCAATCATCCCCAATTCCATCCCATCATCGTAGACTTCAATAATTCGAAGTTAACGATTAATCCAAAGTCAAATCCATTCAGAAACTTTGTGCCCAACGCCACTCTATAAGAACTGATTCGTTTCATCGGTTTTTGATGCAGAATTGAGCTCCGATCTGAAACTCAAAATTTTCCAAAGAACTTTGAATAGATCGACAAATCATGTGTTACGAGGTTCAATGTTCGACCTGCGGCAAGACCTCCTGGGGGGGCTGCGGACGCCATGTCCCCTCGGTTTACCAGCGGATTCCCGACGGCCAACACTGTCAGTGCAAGGGATGGCCCGGCGTTAAGACCGGCGCCGGCGGGGAGAGCAATTCCGGCTCCGGCGCCGGCGCCGAGGAAGCTAAGGCTTCATCATCGTGCAGTATTCTCTGATGGATGATTTAATTTAGAATAAGTTGTGCGAATAAAGTTGTAATAAAAACTCAGATCGTGAGATTAAATGTGGGTTTAATCTTTAGATCTGGTTGAAGGGAAGATTTCAAGCCTTGTAATATCTTCATGTTCTATAATATTTGCTTTCATGTTTCTCCTTTTATTATTATTATTATTATTATTATTATTATTATTATTATTATTTACTGGGTGCAGTAGATACAGAGGGTGGTATTATATGTACGTTTCTTACATTAATTAAAAAATTTCACTTAGATCTCGGGTGTAACTCAATTCTCAACTACCTCAAAATAAGTTAATAATTTTTATTTTTTTTGCTAGTAAATGTATGATGTACACTTTGAAATCTACAAAACTAAAAAAGAGATGTATGGATTTAACAATGTTGTGGGTACTAATCTCATTTTAACTAATTAGGGCATCCTCATTTGTGAATTTTAAGGATTTTTTTTTCTTTTACCAAGATGGAGGGGAGAGATCCTGAAATGAAGGGAAGAGGGGTAGGAAAGAGAAGAAATTGATTTTGGAGTAAGTTGAGTTTTTTGCGGGCCTACGGAGGGAGGAGGAGGAGAAAGTTGTGTCGATTGGCGTGTTAGGAGTACAATATGTGTCGTGCATGCGCCACCTAATCATATAAAAAAAGCTTTTCTTTTTTTAAAACCCAACATTCAGCATGTTTTATTTTTTTTCTCACTATAACTCTCTCCCCTTTCTAGTCATGTAATCTTGACAAAAACTCATTAAAGTACAATATGTGACGTGCATGCGCCACCTTATTAACCATGTCACATTATATTATTATACTATATGTTTATATTAGTTGAATCAGTAGTTTTGTCAATAGTCAAGTACCTATAGGCTAGGAGAGTTTTATACTAACTCTCATATAGGTACTGTTTGTATCTGTAATAGAGTTTTATGCTAACTCTCATATAGGTACTGTTTGTATTTGTAATTCAGTTAATCAAGGAAATCCTACGTTCATCTGGTATCAGCCTAGGTTAGGTCCTCTCCGTTCTCAACAACCTAACTCCCTTCCGATCCTTTTTTTTTTTCCTCCGATGACGACGCCTACTGCCAATGGAGCCATTACTCCGGCCATCGCCACTCCATCGCCACCTCCGGCACCCACCATCTCCACCGCAAACCACCATGTGACCATCAAGCTCACCGCCAGAAACTACATCTACTGGCGAACCCAAAGTCTCCCCTTTCTACGTAGCCAATCTCTGTTAGGTTACCTCGATCGATCACTACCTTGCCCTCCGTCCACCGTCCCCTCCGCCGTCCCGTCATCGGTCACAGCCCCGCAGCCTCCGGTCTCCAATCCGGCGCATGCGCTGTGGGTGCAACAGGATCAAGGGATCCTTTCCTTGATCGTTTCCTCTCTAACCAGCGAAGTCATGTACTTGGCTGTCGGCAAGGCAACGTCACGCGAAGTTTGGGAGTCGATCACTGCAGCTTTCGCATCCCAATCGCGCACCAGATGCCTCAGCCTCCTAGGGCAATTTCAAACCCTACGGCAAGGCAACTCGACGCCGGCTGAATATCTAGGGCAAGCGCAGATGCTTGTCGAGGCATTGTCGTTGGCCGGACGCCCCTTAACTGCCGATGAGCAGATCTTGTACGTTCTCCGGGGATTGCGACCGGAGTTCCGTTCCATGGCGAGCACCTTGACGGCGGCTGCGACGCCAATCACCCTTCCGCAACTGGCCGATCATCTTCAGGCCCAAGAGTTTCTTCATGCAGAAGAGCTAGGCGGCGCAGATCTCTCGCAGTCGCACAACGTGCCCGCAGCATTTTACGCTGGACGTGGCAGAAATGGATCCAATACCGGCGGCCGTAATTCCGGTGGCCGCGGCGGCAGGTAGTGGCGCGGTCGTGGAAATGGCAATGGAGGGCGTAACGGTGGCCGTAATTCCCCGAGGTGTCAAATTTGCCGGAACTATGGTCACACTACCGTGAATTGCTTTCGGCGTTACGATGACAGACCGGCGCAGCAAGCCCATGCGGCGTTCTCCGGCGATGGCGCAATCTCGACGGCCCATGCCACACCCGACGTCGGCTTGATTGATCAGTTTGAGCCGTACACTAGAAACGATGTTCTAAAAGTGGGAAATGGTTCAGGTTTGGATATCACAAGTGTGGGTCGCACGGTTATTCCCTCTAAGTTGCACCCTTTAAAAATGACCAATATTCTTCATGTCCCAAATTTGTCACTGTCATTACTTTCTGTTTATAAATTCACTAATGAAAATGATGTGTTTTTGAATTTCATAAAAATTGCTTTCTTGTGAAGGATTGCACCACTCAAGCAGTGCTTCTTAAAGGTGTCACATCGGGCGGTTTGTATCGGTTGTTACTTCCTCACAATCATAAAGCCTTCCTTTTCGCCCGAGCGTCGTCAAAGATTTGGTATCAGCAGTTGGGTCACCCGCACAGTCAAGTCCTGCACCGTATTCTTAAACACTGTCCAGTCACTTCTCCTAAAGATCACGCCTTAGAAGTCTGCTCGGCCTGTCAACTCGGAAAATCGTCACGATTCCCATTAGATAGGGTTTCAAATAACAGTACTTCTGTATTAGATTTAATATTCACGGATATATGGGGTCCGTCACCTGTTATTTCACATTCTGGCTACCGCTATTTTGTACTTTTCGTAGATGACTATACCAGGTATACCTGGTTTTATCCACTGCGTGTAAAATATGAAATTTATAAAATTTTTACTTTGTTTCGGACAATGGTAGAACGTCGATTTTCGCGTTCTATCAAAGCCATACAGTCTGATTTGTGAGGGGAATACTGTCACCTACATAACATTTTTGAGTCATTAGGTATCTCGCACCGTCAGTCATGCGCTTATACCCACGAACAAAATGGCAGGGTAAAACGCCCTAACCGGCACATAGTCGAAACAGGGCTTTCTTTACTCGCCCAAAGTTCAACACCTCTAAAATACTGGGATTATGCCTTTGAGTCAGCCACGTTTCTGATTAACTGCTTACCCTCCTCCGCCATACAGTTCCAAACTCCTCATTTCCAAATATACAACACTCATCCGCTGTACACATTTTTTCGTGTCTTCGGCTGTCGTTGCTACCCATATCTTCGACCCTATAATCGTCACAAAATTGAGTACCGCTCTGCCCCTTGTGTCTTCTTAGGTTACCCAGTCACTTATAGGGGATACCGCTGCATGGACCTTAACACTGGTAGAATCTACACCTGTCGCCATGTTCGTTTTGATGAAAACGTTTTTCCGTTTCAGGAACCCTTGCAGGAGATTGTCTCTTCATCTTCTACAGATTTACCCTGGGCAACTGCTCCTGTCTGTACGACTACCTCTCCATTGAAGTCAGATCCTACCGTCTCGGATCCCTTTGTTCCCCCGAGTGACTCATCTCGAACACAGACTGACTCACGTTCGTCATCCACTTCCGAGACGCAAACACCTACTGCTCAAGGTAAAACTAAACAGGCTACAGCAGGTGTTCATGCTATGCGCACGCGCAAAAAGACCAAGGGTACAGGGGAGCAATTTTATGCTTTACATACCACCACAGACCCAACTTGCTATACTCAGGCCGTAAAACATTCTCACTGGAGGGATGCAATGGATCAAGAGTTCAATGCCTTACTGCATAATAACACATGGAAATTAATACCAGCAACTCCGCTTATGAATATTGTCGGCTGTAAATGGGTTTTCCGCACCAAACGCAAAGCAGATGGCACTATTGAACGGTATAAAGCTCGACTAGTTGCAAAAGGGTTTAACCAAGTTGCTGGAGAGGATTTCTTTGACACCTTCAGTCCGGTAGTGAAACCCACCACAGTCAGACTTCTGTTCTCGCTTGTTGTTTCACATTCCTGGGTTCTGCGTCAACTAGACGTTCATAATGCCTTCTTGAATGGGCATCTATCCGAAACAGTTTATATGAAGCAACCTCCAGGGTACGAAGATCCTCTCAATCCCGATCACGTATGTCAGCTACAGCGTTTTCTTTATGGGCTAAAACAAGCACCTCGTGCCTGGTTCAAACGACTGCACGACTTCCTACTCTCTGCCGGTTTTGCGTCCTCCAAAACTGATGTCTCCTTTTTTAACTTCACATCTGGTGATTCTCGGGTTTTTCTTCTTGTTTATGTTGATGACATCATCATGATGGGTAACGACGCCGCGTTGGTTGGTTCTCTCCTTCTCCGCCTCAGTAGCACCTTTAAGATCCGGGATTCTCTCCTTCTCCGCCTCAGTAGCACCTTTAAGATCCGGGACTTAGGTGCCCCTGGGTTCTTCCTCGGGATACAGACTCTGTCTTATGGTGGTGGATTTCTGCTCTCCCGGATACAGACTCTGTCTTATGGTGGTGGATTTCTGCTCTCCCAGAAGCGGTATATGCAAGACATTCTTGTTCGAGCGGGCATGACTGACTGCAAAGCGCTAGCCACACCAGCGGCTGTTACCCAGTCCACCTCACCGTCATTGGAGCCCCATGACAATCCTACGCAGTATCGATGTATTGTGGGCGCCTTACAGTATCTGACTATCACCAGGCCAGATTTGTCCTTTTCTGTGAACCGGCTTTGTCAGTTCATGCACTCGCCCACGGCAGATCACTGGGGATTGCTTAAGAGGGTTTTGCGTTATGTTAAAGGTACACTGGAAACGGGCCTTCATATTGCACCGTCTACGCATTCTACTCTACATGGTTATTCTAACTCCGACTGGGCAGGGTATCCAGTTGACAGGAAATCTACTAGTGGCTATGCCGTGTTCTATGGTTCTAACCTGATCTCATGGGTCTCTCGGAAGCAACGCACGGTTGCTCGCTCCTCTACAGAAGCCGAGTACAAGGGTTTAGCTGACCTCGCTGCAGAAGTTACCTAGGTGATTTCCTTACTTCGGGTGAATTCACAGTCAGCTTTGTCTCCACTCAAGATCAGATAGCGGACATCTTCACCAAACCGTTACCTGCACAGCGCTTTTCTACTCTCCGCACCAAGCTCAATGTTGTCTCCTCTCAACCTTGCGCTTGAGGGGCCAAGCTCAATGTTGTCTCCTCTCAACCTTGCGCTTGAGGGGGTGTATTAACCATGTCACATTATATTATTATACTATATGTTTATATTAGTTGAATCAGTAGTTTAGTCATTATACTATATGTTTATATTAGTTGAATCAGTAGTTTAGTCAATAGTCAAGTACCTATAGGCTAGGAGAGTTTTATGCTAACTCTCATATAGGTACTGTTTGTATCTGTAATTCAGTTAATCAAGGAAATCCTACGTTCATCCACCTAATCATATAAAAAAAGCTTTTTTTTTTTAAAACCCAACATTCAGCATGTTTTATTTTTTTCTCACTATAACTCTCTCCCCTTTCTAGTCATGTAATCTTGACAAAAACTCATTAAAGAAATCAACTGATGTTGTTGCTCTTAGTTGACCTCTTAGTTGACTGCTTAGTTAGCAGCTTGAGGATTATAAAATAGCCAATCAAAATAAATTTGTCTCTTGAAATTTTATGAACATTTTTCATCCAAAAATATTATTTAAATCCATCTAATACAATTAACCAAAGAAACACACTTCATTTAAGTCCAACAATAATACTCCGTATAAGTAGGTGGGTGCAAATTTAGTGTTAAGTTAGAATAGATCCCCGCCATTTATTCACATATTTATGGGTATTGAATGAATGAAATTTAGTTCATTGCTTTTTAATTAAAAATATTTTGATTTAATTAACGGTTCTAATTCCAACAGATCAACACCCTCCCGGTCGAGTCTGTACAAAATCTTTTTAGTACAGTTTATTTTTCTTGTGTAATTTATAAGTTATTATATGAGAATAAGGTTGATACAGACACGCAATACATACATTCTAATAATAGCTGAGAATTTCTTTGTCTAAAAAATTGAATAAACAACTTTCGTATAAATTTTGCACAAAAAGACTCAATGACAGCCCAACGGGGCTTGAAGGGCCTGCTACTCTTTGGATATATTGTACGAATAAGCCCATTGTCTTAATGGGCTACCCCAATTAATAGTCCAAGGATTGTAGTTCAAGTAAGACAATTTTTATCGTGAACCAGGGCACTGTAAACCATGATTCAATACATAAAATTTAACTTTATAATATACAGAATTCATATTTATTATGCATAAAATTCATATTCAAACTCGACTCACGTCTTATCATTTATTATGATTTAACATAAGAAAAAATTCTACTTTTAGTCATCGACTATTGTGACATTATCACATTTATTTATTTATATTCTTTTAATTTTGTTATATTACATCTCTGACTTTAAACAAGTTATACTTTTAGTCCTTGACTATTGTGGCATTGTCACATTTAGTCCTATTCTTTTAATTTTGCCATATTACATCTATGACTTTGAGCAATTTTTCACTTTTAGCGATCGACTATTGTGACATTGCTACATTTAGTTTTATTCTTTTAATTTTGATATATAACAAAGAAAAAAATCCTTACACATATCATAACTCATATTTCGAATACATTAGAAATATCGTAAATATCAAAGTTTGTAATATTGTATGAGTTATGATATGTATAAGGATTTTTCCTTTTGTTATATGTCAATTTAAGGATATAACGTGGCAAAATTAGAATTGAAAAAAAAAAATTCTTATACATAACGTAACTCGTATTTCGAACACATTAGAAATATCGTAAATATCAAAGCATGTTATATCGTAAGTCATAGAAATATGAGTTACAATATGTATAAGGATTTTTTTTTCCTTTGTTATATGTCAAAATTAAAATAATATGACTAAATGTGGTAATGCTATAATAGTCGATGACTAAAAGTGAAAGTTGCTCAAAATAAGAATGTAATATAATAAAATTAAAAAAATAGGACTAAATGCGATAATATCACAATAGTCGAGGATTAAAGTTGAAAGTTCCTCTATAACATATATAATTAATCTGCAGATGAATCATACAACATTATGATGCTTATGACATGACAAGTCACATGCAAGCATACAATTATGAATATCTAATTAATTACGTTAATAATAGTATAGGTGGTAAGTAGAAAGAAATTATTAGTAGCACGCAATGTGCTTACTTTTTTTCATTTTTGTCAATGCATTCTCAAAAAGCTTTACCCACTACCTTTGAATTCTCAATAAATGTAATTGAAACATAAATTTTACAGACGACAGTCAACACATTCATTTATTCCCTTCTCTTCACTTCTAATTTGTAGGTTATTTGGTCACCTACCAAAACGGAAAATTTTCTTGCATTTATAAACAACATTATAAATTATGTTTAAATAAAAAAATAATTTTATTCTTTCAATTATGTAACTTTGGCTGTTTTAATCTTTATCTTTCAACCGTTTCAAAAAACATCTATAACTTTATTTAAAAAAAAAAAGTTGTAATTTTTTCTTTTCTATTTTTGCCATTGCCGAGTGGGTGAAATGGCCAACCGTTAACATGACCATGGCCAAGTATGAGCTATGGCGTAGCACTCTAAAATTTTAATGATATAATCTCTCTTAGAACGAAGTTTATAAATGGAAATGTTGTTTTCGATCCCTAAGTTATATATACTTCTAGGCCCGAACGTCCTCAGCGCACTCATCCAATAATCTTAACTCTTAAGGCACATAACTCATGATTCCACAGGTAACAAATTAATGTCTTAATTGCTTGTGTTGATGACTCAGAATTCACATGCTACAACCAAGCTGTGAAAAGTTCTGAATGGAGAAACGTGGATGAAGAATTTAATGCAATGCTGCACAACAACACTTGAAAGCTGGTCCCACATGAAAGAGATACGAATATGATTGTATGCAAATGGGTTTATCAAATCACAAGAAGAGCTGATGGTACGATTGAACGATACAAAGCCAGATTTGTTGCAAAATGGTTCAATTAGGTTGAATGGGAAGATTATTTTGACACTTTTAGTCCAATTGTCAAAGCAACTACTATAAGGCTTCTCTTTGATACGGTACTCAAGCCAAGACCCTAACTCCACCACAAAAGCTAGCTCATGAGTGGAGGTTTGGCCCCAACTTAAGTATCACTCCACAATCTCTTGTGGAGCCGATGTGGGATCGTATCATTGCCCACCCCTTGAGAAGTCGACGTCCGCGGCGGCTTACTCTAGACGGCTCACACTCCAGACTCTTCTCGGCACCAGGTAGCCCTTTTCCCCTTTGGATGGCTTCACTCTGGACCTTATCAAGCACCAGGTAGCCCTTTTCTAGGTCGCCCCCTCCGCTAGGCCGGCACCGGAAGAGTGGATGGCTTCACTCTGGATAGCTTTCACTCCGGACTCTTCTCGGTTCCCAGGTCGCCCCCTCCGCTAGGCCGGCACCGGAAGAGTGGATGGCTTCACTCTGGATAGCTTTCACTCCGGACTCTTCTCGGTTCCCAGGTCGCCCCCTCCGCTAGGCCGGCACCGGAAGAGTGGATGGCTTCACTCTGGATAGCTTTCACTCCGGACTCTTCTCGGTTCCCTTTGAACCTTAGCAAGCACCGGGTAGCCCTTTCCCACTACACTCCAGCCTCTCAACGAGAGCACCAATGATACGGTACTCAAGCCAAGACCCTAACTCCACCACAAAAGCTAGCTCATGAGTGGAGGTTTGGCCCCAACTTAAGTACCACTCCACAATCTCTTGTGGAGCCGATGTGGGATCGCATCACTCTTATCTCTTGCTATAACAAATGATTGGTTTGTCAGACATCTTGATGTTCACAATGCTTTTCTCAATGGTTCTCTAACTGAGAATCTCTGCATGAAGCAACCACCAGGGTACATTGCAACAACTTTCCCACCCAAGTTTGCAAGCTGCAACGGTCTCTTTATGGTTTGAAACAGGCTCCACTTGCATGGTTCAAAATGTCTCCAGGATTGTTTGCTCTCAATTGGTTTCAATATATCAAAGATAGATGTATCTCTATTTATTTATTCTACTACTAATGTTCACATTTCTGTCATTGTCTATGTTGATGGCATACTAATTATGAGCAGCAGCAACAATTTCTTGGCTTGTGTAAGAAGCAAACTAGTTGACACTTTCAAAATTCGTGATATGGGACAACTGAGCTTCTTTTTAGGAATTGAGACAGTACACAATAAGGGGGCGTTTCTTCTATCACAACAGAAGTATATGCTAGAGATACTCAAAAGATTAGGGATGGAACACTGCAAACTAATTTCTACACAGTTTCCAGTTAACAACAAGTTAAGTGCATCAGACTCCTCTCAACTGTATGATTATCCAACACAATATCGCATAATAGTTAAGGCAATTCAATATCTCAACCATCACTCGTCTAGATCTCATCATTGACGTACAAACAAAAGATTTATAGAACCACAAAATGGACTCTGCATTTCCATTTATTAGCGATTACAAATACTAGGCCATGATGTTTATAGTTATCGCATAACATCAATTATATTTAAAGATCGTAATAAATTTTTATAGTATTTTATTGCATAGTATCATAAGAGCATCCACAATAGTTCTCCCCTTATCTTTCCATTTTTATGGATTCAACTCTTCCGCATCACCATATAATTTCCTATCTCATTTTTTCTCAGAAAATGTACTTAAACTTCCAAGTTATACTCCCTATCCCTATTTTTACTCCCTCATACAAAAGTTTGATGTTGACACTTTCCTTGGGACCCACAGGATGCAGATAACCTATCATATCTTGCTAGTCAGGGAGTAAAAGTGATGGAATAGAAAATGGGAGCCCATGTAGTAGAACTCTTTTGTTTACTTTTCTATTTTAATAATTTAACTTTAAAATTACAATTTCAATTTTGAATAAAAATAAATTTAAATAAAAAAAATTCTTTGAATTATAAAATATAATTTCAATAAATAATCAAAATATAATTTCATCAATTAAAATTCGTATTTGAAATCATTTACGAAACAAATTAATATTTCGTAACATACACAATTTTAAATACTAAATATAACAATTAATATAATTAAAATTTTTAAAAATAAATTAATTTGAAATATAAAAATAAAAGTAAAATTAAAATTAAATAAAATACTATAACAATCAACATCCATTAAAATTAAATAAAATACTATAACAATCCACATTCATTCGCTGCTGTTTAATATAAAGCAAAAGGTGGATGACAACTTTGCGATTAAATTGTGGCACATGAGTGACACGAGTCACGAGGGCGCTTCACGCTCCCTCCGGAGAATATCTCCCTACCCCCCTTTTCTCCTCTAACCATATTCTCCCCCTTTTTCCCTCTTCTTCNCCCCCCCCCCCCCCCCCCCCCCCTCTTTCTCCATCATTGGGAATGCTCTAATCGAGAAATAATAAATGCATTTAAGGTATTAGATTAACTTATTCATCTCTAATTTTTTTTATTCTTATCTTTTGACTACTTTAGAATATGTTCTTAATTTCTTTCTCTTTTTTTTTTTAAATTACAAATTTCATCACTCAAACAATAGAATTACGAATATTCATTGCAATTTGCCTTATATTTCATATTTGATTAGCTTAATTTTTTTTAATGAAAATAAATTTATATATATATTATCTAATACAATTTGTTTTTAATACAACATCCACTATCGTCATCACCGATGAGACTAATTCAGATTTGACTCGAGAACTGAATCTCCGACTTACAGTTAAATTAATAGTACACTTACCAACTATACTAAATTGTAGGGTCATTTGATATAATAATGAAAAATGCGTATGGGCTGACAGTAATTTGTGTGAATAATTTTCAACAACAGATGATTATAATAAATAGAAATAAATTTAATTTCCACTGATGTGAAAGTCTTAATATATACTCCGTATTTAATGATTCTTCACAGAGAAGGACAAGAAGAAGAAAGCCCTCGTTTCCACCTTCAGAATTACACTCATCATCATCTTCTTCATCTTTCTGGCAAAACTGTCTTTTTTAATTTTCTGAATCACATATGGCTGCTTCTCCTCTCCCCCTTATCATAATCTCTGCCTAGCGAAAATTTGCCTAAATAGAGTAAACAAAATTAACAAAAAAAGGAGATCAGAGATGGGAAGATCACCTTGCTGTGACAAAAACAATGTGAAGAAAGGGCCATGGTCTGCAGAAGAAGATGCCAAGTTAAAGGCATTCATTGAGCAGCATGGCACTGGTGGCAATTGGATTGCTTTGCCACAAAAAATTGGTACCAAAACCCTAACTTTTCATTTTCTTTTGCTCTTCAATTCTTTCTTTCTTGATAGTTAAAAGTGCTGTAATGTTGGGCGAAGGCCGGTTTAAGTCCAACAGCACCAAGTGACAACGAGGATTGCTGGGCGGAGACTTAAAAGGGACAAGTCCAGCACCCGGTCTATAAAAAATGTGACGGGTATAAGAAAATAAAGTAACTGTAGTTTTCTGCCTAGTGGTAAGCGTTTGATCCTAATAAGTAGTATCAGAATTAGGTTACGGATTTGAGTCCCAGCAAGGGATGCTTGATCCTAACATGTAACTGTGTTAACTGATTATTGATTTTATCATATGTGTTATTTTGTGGGAAATTGACTAGGGCTTAAGAGATGCGGGAAGAGTTGTCGTCTTAGATGGCTGAACTATCTCCGTCCAAATCTCAAGCATGGAGGATTCTCAGAAGAAGAAGATACAATAATCTGCAGCCTCTACATAAGCATTGGGAGCAGGTAATTAGTTAAAATTAAATTATTTTATTACCTAGAACTGTTCTTTCAATTTAATCTTAATTTAATACCATAATGTTGGACTTGGACCAGGTGGTCTATAATTGCAGCACAGCTCCCTGGAAGAACTGATAATGACATAAAGAATTACTGGAACACTAAGCTCAAGAAAAAGCTCTTTGGCAAGCAGGTCAATGACCATGGCCACAGCCTTATTAGGGCTAACCAAAGGTCAAACCTGCAGCCAGAAATGGTCTCGTGTGGGCCCACGTCGTCCCCGAATAATATAAATATTTATCAAAATCCTAGTTATCCAGAGCTAGTATCGGAACCCGTCCTATACCCTAAAGAAGAGTCGGGTTTCAAGAACCCTGCTCATCTGACAGATACTTTACCCATTGTCAACTCTATTTTATCAAGTGCTGGTGAATACACTATGGAGGATTGTTTGATTAATCAAATGGTGTACAACGTTAATCCGCAAAACTTGGAGGGTGTTGAGTTCTTGTGTGACAACATATTCTATAATTGGAAAGATGGGAGCAGTAGTAGCAGTGCAGGAGGCTTGGATTGGAATGAGATTAATGAGATACAGTCTTTGGTGCCATCCCCTCCTTCTCCTCTAGCTTCGAGTTACGAAGGTCTTGAACCAGCTGGAAACAGTGTGCAATTGCCTGCATTTGGGTAGAATGTTGACATGATACTTCAAGACGTTGACTAGTTTATATCTTATGGGTTTTGTACATTAGTTGTTAATTGGGGTTTACTTTTAAAAATTTTAAGGTTTCATTTGTACTGGTGTATGTCGATCTGTACTAGGTACAATTATGTATACATATGCATAATTATATCGGGGACTATTGAAAACTATTATCAATAGTACTCGATGCAATCATATATGGTATACATAATTGTACCGGATACAACTGATAATGGGGTCAATCAACATTATAGAAGTTTTTTTTTTTTTTTTTTTGAAGGGGAGGAGGGGTGGGGGGTGTTCTTGAATTGGATGGATTGTTAATCATTGTGGAAATCCTAAATAAATTGTTCGTGAGTATGTTCATTTTCTGTTCAATAACTTGAATAATTTAGAGACAATTAGAGCTATATAATTGTCCTTTTTGTAATGGCATAACGTTTCAATTCATTAGTATTATGTTAATTACATGCGTTTCGTTTGTCTAGTTTATTCAATTCTAGTGGTGGATTTGCTTGGATATAGATTATTGTTTAATTGGTTATGGACAGAGGGCTAGATCCTGCATTTCTGCCATCGAAACATTATGCATTTATTACTAATTATAACTTTTGGTAAAATGGTAAACATTTAATCGTTAAATGTATATTGTGGAGGATATACGTACAGTATACATACAGTAGCTAAGCAAGAAGGTAGCCCAGGACTTTTATGTACATACACCTAATTCTGTTAGCTTTCTCCCATTGCGTCATCCTATATATATACACACTGTACTCACTCTGCATTTTGTAAGCTTTCATTCTAGTCAATACAATTTACCTTCTTCATCTTCATTTTGCTCACTGTTTCCACACTCCAACATATTAATTTAAAGTTACTTTCGTGTATGCAAATTTTATTTTCGATCTATTTGTTATACTTTATAACTTGGAGTCGGTTCAATTTCTAATTTAGAATTAGATTATGTATGTATCTATAATAGTTAGTTCTATATACTCAATTTACCTGGTATTTGTTGGTGTGAATTATCCTGATTCAATAACCCAAGATTAAGTGCTAAATATTAAGAATTTGCTATTTATAGTGGAAGAGATGTTTGATTGTGGATATTTTTGAAATCAAACAAAGAGATATCTTATTTTCTTTTTCTTTTTTAATTTTTTCTTTATCTATATATATATGTTGGTTATTCAAGAATAGCATTCTAGAAATTTGTGAAAGCACCTCGTATGTAACAGATTCCTTTGACATTGAGGCATAGACTTGCTGGCCTGGGATATATAATAACTAGCTAGCTGGTATCTTGTTTTCCACATTCCACAAAAGTACATTGTATTATTGTTTAATATACAGCTCGATCGATCTTAGCCTTAATAATTATCCTATTTTGAGTAGAGTTGAGCACTGGCCCAGTCATGTTTCATGCACTCGTGCCTTTGATCTCTTCTTTTTCCAGTCAATTTTGATAGAGACAGGATGGGGGACCCTTCTTTTTTGACATCTAATTCATGGAAGATGAATATGAAGAAATATAATGCAATTCAAATTTAAATATGTTATAGTAAAATGTCAAATGTGGCCCGTTGGTTCAAGCCCAATTAAATTTGTGAGGCTCGATGTGATCGATGAAGAAACCCAGACAAATATTTGGGGTGTTTTGATAAATAACTGTTAGTTAATTGTGTTAGTTGGTTTTACTGGTTGATAGCATTAGTTGATTGTAGAAAAGTGTTTGACAAATTAGCTGTTAGCTGATTAAATGCAAAATGACTTTTTCAAAAAGCTTATCGAGCAGCTTTTTGAATTTTCACATTTTGAAACAATAAGCTGTTACAAAAACTAATTAATCAAATACCTATATTGATTGTTTAACTAAGTCAAACAACTAGTTAATAGTGGATAAATGAGCTAAAATTAGCTGATAAGGTAAATATGGTACCAAACAAGACCAAAGTCAAGCATAACAAGTTGGTAGTAAAACATGCAAAAAGTTTGATCCAATATCCACTTTATTATATATGGACTTACCATCCAATTTGACAAATGTAGAGCCAGTTTCTCTATTGTTACATACCGTGCTAAAATTGTATTGGAATATGCACATTCTAATTTATGGGAACCAACTAAAGTTTGATTTTTGCATAAATAAACAATGACAACATAGATACAATTATTTCGAAGGTCACAACTAATAATAAGGTGTAAGAAAAATAAATAACCGTATTATATATAATTATATATGTTGTACTGTGAAACAAAATGTTGGCTGACCAAATACGGAATATAATTAAAGAGAGTTGAATACAGTTGTTAAGTACATAGTACACTTTGGACTAGGTAATGATTTTGGAGCTGACTTTAATTGGATCCTAAATGTCACTTGTATTTGGTAAGGCTAAGGTCATAGTTTGTTATAAATTGGTTGACATACATAATCCTAAAGGAGATCCAGCTAGCTAGCTGGTTTTTCTTCACTACAACCTTCAAACACTGTATAGCTATAACCAATTTAAGTATAGCTACTTGTGATCACATGCATTATATTATTTTTTTCTCATCTACTTTTCTTCATGCATGGAAACTTTAGCTAGGATGTTTATATTAGATAAGTAGATGTTTTTTCAAAAAAAAAAAAAAAAGATAAGTAGATGTCATTAACTCCACACGTTAGTTTTAGTACATAATAATACGATAAGAGAGTGAAAAGAGAAGGATAAGAGTCAAATAAGCCTCGAGCTATACCTAATAATGCAATTAAACCCTCAAATTTAAAAAAGAAAAAGAAAAAGAAAAAATTTCAATCAAGTCCTTGGAACCTGCAAAAAAGTGTAATTGAATATATTTGCAAGTAATCAACATGTTAATGTTAAGTTATAGCTTACTTGAACACTAATTTTGAACATGATAATATAAAAACAAATGTGATGCAGTATCTTTTGAGATGAATTGTAGTATCAATAACGGTGATTTACAGCAACCGTTTCTCCCACTTATTGAAATGACGTCGTTTTGTGACCATGGTCTAAGGTATAACGATTGATAATTTTTAGATCATGCCTACAACGTGAGGTGGATCATTGTCCATGTAATAATGATTGATGCTATAAGTCTATAACAATTTCAGGCAGCTAGGCTAGGCCTACTTTGAGTTTTATGGGCTGAACTATTAGCCAGGGTTGGGCTTCCTTTAAATTGGAGTTTTATCTCACGGCTCACACAAGCTTTGAAAATGTAAATTATGCTATGGATCCGTGTTCACCTTACAAGGTGGACCCGGACCTATATCACAATTTTAGAACTTTATATACAAAATTACATTGTTGAATAATCACAATTTTTGAACTCTATGTTCACAATTTTGTTATATAAATTCAAAAATTGTGTTATACTGTTGAATATAGAGTTATGAAATTGTGAATGTAGAGTTATGAAAATGTGAATATAGAGTTCTAAAATTGTGAACATATAGCTCTAAAATTGTGAACATAGACTCAGGTCCATGTCATAACAACCCCTTTGAAGAGAGAAATAGAAAAGCCGACAATCCAGAGATTAGCAAATTTTACTGTGGACGATGGTTCAAAACGGTGCAGTTTCTTTTAATCAAAAGAAAAGAAACTCGCTCCGCGTAAGTAGTTTTGCTTGAATAACATATCCAGTTTCATTTTACATACATTGTAGATTCATTTCAGCACAATTACAGTTCCATTTTGTTTAAACTACAGTTTCATTCAACATTATATATACAATAGTCTTATTACAGTGAGACATGTTATTGGATTTCATTTTATACACATTGTAGTCTTATTACAAAACAACTAAATTATAATTCTAATTATACTACGGTTTCATAAGTAATATACCCTCAAATATGTGAAATTATTATTCAGTTTCTTTATATACACTGTGGTTTCATTACAACACAATTACAATATCATTTCGATATAACAACAATTTCATTTGACAATATACACTCAATATGTGAGACATATTATTCAGTTTTTTTTTTTATAAATACTGTAATTTCATTTCAGCAAAACTAAAGTCTTATTTCTATTCACTACACTTTTATTTGACAATATACACTCAATATGTGAGACATGTTATTTAGTTTCATTTCAATACAACTAAAGTATCATTTCAATTCAATTACAGTTTCATTTGATAATATAAATACAATATGCAATACAACTTCATTTTAAATACATTGCAGTTTCATTTTGTTATGAACACACAAAAAATACGAGATTTATTAAAATGTTACGAATGTCGTCTCTTTACTTAAAGAAACGGCGCCGTTTTCGTATCATGGTCCACAAAGCTCTATGGACCTGGTCCATGGTATAACAATTCAGAAAAGAAGAGGGGTTATTCAAAAAAAAAAAAAAAGTTGGAAGTCAGGATAATGAAGTGAAGGAAAATGGCGGGCTACTTTGGCTGCCTATGCAATGGAGAATTTGGAACCCTTCAAGGTCAGTGCCACTAATCCATTGACCATTTCCCCTACTATTAATGGAGAAATTAATTAGGTGATGATGGATTGTGAAGGAGTGGGTTATTGATTGCAATGAGCGGGAGGGTCGGCAGCCAAAGGTAAGAAGTTCCAATCTCCTTTCCCCTCCATTTAATCTTTTCAACAGATTAAGAAGATCAGAGTTTGATGGGAAAATAAGCAAAGCAAAGTGTCTTGAGAAGACGAGCCTCAGCTCATGCTGGGTTAGAGGTGTCAAACGAATGGATTAGTCCGAAGTCCAGTCTAATAAGTATGTTTTATGCTATCGACAAGTTTGGACATTTATTCTTAAGTTAAATAATAATTGAAAATAGATATGTAAATTTATAAAAGTTAATGTAGAAAAAAACATAAATGAAATGAGTCTCTCTCTTTATATATATAGGGCTACGGACTGAGCCTGACTTTAATTTTTATTTTTGACTTAATTTAAAAAATAAATGTGTCAATATACGTCTCTCTTTTTGGTTAAGGATGAATGAGTCCTATTCACTCAACCACACTCTCTAAGTTTAAGAGTATAAATTGGTTAAGGATGAATGAAATTTTGTATTTTAAGAGTATGAATTGTGTACCTGAAACAAATTAATAATTATTTTATAAATTTTGTCTTGTATTGTGAAATTTTGTACCTATAAATACAAATTATGTACCTAAATCAGATTTGAAAAATAAGGAATATATAACATGTGTATGTGTCTTGTGTTGTAATTTTTATGTATATACCTTATGAGCATTAATTTTGTATCTCGTCGTTTCGATGTCCATAATGCTATGTGCCTACGTGGACTCTGGTCCATGATATGAGCTACCCAAGACCGGAGGAGGAGGCAAGTGAACTCTCTTTCTAGAGAACCCAGGTTCGATTCCACAAGTGACTATTCCTCTGGGCCAGCTCCCGTGCCTCCCGAAGCTAAGGTGGGTGGACCTGGACCGTTAAAAGAGAGAATCCGAATTCGATTCACACCAGTGACGATTTTTCTGGGCCAGCTCCCGTGCCTCCCGGTCTCGCGAGTGGACCCGGACCATTAAACGGACGAAGAAAGACAAATATATATATATACACTCCTGATTTGAGTAGAGGTTAATGTGTGAACGCAAGCTGAATCGCGGACACCCATATTTCTTTGATTTCATTGTGTTTGAATAGTCAGGCTTGGAGGATTATTAATGTAACTGACATAAAAGTCAAGGAGAATATGAATACAAAGAAAGATATTCCATCACATTGAACCAAACACAAGAAGATCAGAAAAGCTGTTACCAATGCTAATATATACACTCCTGATTCGAGTAGAGGTTAATGTGTGAACGCTGAATCGCGGACACCCATGTTTCTTTGATTTCATTGTGTTTGAATAGTCAGACATGGAGGATTATTGAAGTAACTGACATCAAAGTCAAGAAGAATATGAATACAAAGAAAGATATTCCATCACATTGAACCAAACACAAGAAGTTCAGAAAAGCTGTTACCAATGCTAACTCTTCCATTGCTCATCTCTTTAACATTCTTAGTTTCAATTCTAAGTATTTCCTTTGCAATAGATACCATTAGCTCCACTCAATTCCTTAAAGATGGTCATACTATTGTTTCTTCGGGTGGAATCTTTGAGATGGGGTTTTTTAGCCCTATCGGTTCACAAAATCGCTACGTTGGTATATGGTACAAGCAAATACCTGTATGCACTGTAGTTTGGGTTGCCAATAGAGATATTCCCCTCACTAACACATCATCAGTGGTCTTGAAGATTGTCGATCCAGGCCGGTTAGCTCTTGTTGATGATGCCAACACTTCCAATATCTGGTATACTAATTCTCCCAGATCAGTTCAGAATCCAGTAGCAAAATTATTGGATTCTGGGAATCTGGTGGTGATAGATGCAAGTGATGATAATTTGCTGTGGCAAAGTTTTGATCATCCTACAGATACTCTATTGCCAGGCATGAAACTTGGGAGGAATTTAGTTACTGGTGTTGACACGACTATATCGTCATGGAAGTCAGAAAACAATCCAGGGATGGGGGAATATAAGCTTTGGCTTGATCCTGTAGGATATCCACAAATCATCATAAGAAAGGGTATAAAGGAAGTGTTCCGATCAGGGCCGTGGAATGGTGTGCGTTGGAGTGGATCACCTAATTCACCTGGAATGGTTAAAAAGAGCGAGATTTCTGAAATTTTTGTAATCATTAATATGAAGGAGGTTTCCTACACTTATAATAGCTCAACTTTGATCAGGATGGTCCTGTCAAACTCTGGGAGTACAGATGTCTATATATGGGCAGAAGGAACAAGGGAATGGAACATTATCCGTAAAGTTGCAGCAACAGATGTTTGTGACAATTATGGATCCTGTGGAACATATGGGAGTTGTGACAATAATAACTACCCTAATTGTGGATGCTTGGATAGATTTTTGGCTAGAGATCCAGGAGCATGGGGCAGGGGAGATTTTTCCCGAGGGTGTGTTCGTAGGACACCTCTGAAGAATTGTCAAAATGGATCCTCATCCTCATCATCCTCAGATGGATTCTTGAAATACTCTGGGGTTAAATTGCCAGATACAAGGTTTTCAACCTTCAATACTAGTATGAACCTTCAAGAGTGCAGGCAAGTTTGCTTCAACAATTGCTCTTGTATGGCTTACTCAAGTTTAGATATAAGTAATGGGCAAAATGGGTGCTTGCTTTGGTTTGGAGATCTGGTCGACATTAAAGTGGTACCTTCAAATGGGCTAGATCAAGATCTTTACATAAGGATGGCTTCCTCCGACTTAGGTAACACTTTATTATTGATATTCTCATATTCAAACTTCAAAGTGACCATAACTTCCCTGACATTGATAATATAATAATCACTGTTCCAAAAATCGCCCGCCTAAGCCGAGGCGAATTGCTCCCTAAGCGGCCACCTAGGTGGCAGCGCCTAACTCAGCCCAGTTGGCGACCGATTGGGTCGAGGTGGAGGCTGACTAGACCGAGTTAGGGGTTGACTGGGCCGAGTTGGCTGCCGACTAGGCCGAGTTGGCGACCGACTCGACTAAGTTAACTCGCCCAACTCAATAGAGTTAGCCAAGTTAACTAGGGCAAGTAAGCTTTGTTAATTTGTTATTATATTTATATATATATTTAAATTTATTTATTTATATAAATAAGAGAAGTAAGAGAGATATATATAATATAATATATGACATACACCCACACATATGCACTAATTTTTTGTTTTCGTTGGTCGCCGCCTAGGCACCACCCAGACCTTTTAGGCGCTAGGCGCTAGTCTACCGCCTGATTAGCGTCTAGAGCCTACTGCAACCATGATAATAATGCATCCCCTTTCATTTTAATTCCTTTTTTGATAGACTATCATTCAAGCTCAAAGGGCAAGAAATCAAAAATAATCAAATTGACTTCATCAATATTAGCTGGAGTTTTGGTGCTGAGCTTGAGCCTAACTCTGGTCATAATATTGTACAAACGAAAAAGGAAGGAGATTCTTTTAAACTTAAAATTGGAAGAACATCAAACACTATTTGAAGTATCTACAATAACAAGAGCTACTCATAATTTTTCACTCAACAACAAGATTGGAGAGGGAGGATATGGACATGTTTACAAGGTAACAATATATTTTTTTTTTATTATCCAAAATTATATTAAAAACTTTCTACAATCTAAAACTTCCATTCATAGGGTATTTTGGATGATAAGAAGGAAATAGCTGTGAAACGACTTTCAAAGACATCTAAACAAGGGCTTGGAGAATTTAAAAATGAAGTCACTTCGATTGCCCGACTTCAACGTAGGAATCTTGTGAAACTTCTGGGATGGTGCATTCATGGAGATGAAAAGATGTTGATCTATGAATATATGCCAAATAAAAGCCTTGATTCATATATATTTGGTATGATATTCCCATCTAAATTTTAATTAATTCTATTTTTTGCATTCTTTTAACCAAGAAAATGTATGCTTGGAATTGAATTGAGAGTACCCTTCTTATGATATATATATAGAGAGAGAGGGGGGGGNGGGGAGTATGGTTCAAATGCGATGGTATGCTCAAGTGCGATTATGGGATGGTATGTCAAGGATTACAATTATTAAAAAAGTGCAGTGGCAATTTTGTAATTTTTCGTATTGGTCAAACTTAAAATGCGTAGTTAAGGTGCGTGGTTTTCTTTCTTTAAGTGCGTGGTTTCTGTGCTTAAAGTGCGTCAGTTCTTCAATGAGAACTTAAGTTGTGTTTTTGTTGAAACTTAAGGTGCGTTGATCTAAAGCTTTAAGTGCGTTGTTTTACTTCTTAAGGTGCGTGGTTTGTGTGCTTAAGGTGTGTGTCAGTTGTTGAAACTTAAGGTGCGCCGGTTTAAAGCTTTAGGTGTGTGGTTTTCTTTCTTAACGTGTGTCAGTTGTTGAAACTTAAGGTGCGTCGGATTAAAGCTTTAGGTGCGTGGTTTTCCTTCTTATTAAGGCGTGTCAATTGTTGAAACTTAAGGTACGTCAGATTAAAGCTTTAGGTGTGTGGTTTTTTTTTTTTTTTTTTTTTTTTAAGATTTGTTATTTTTGTACTTAAGGTGCGCCAGATATAATATTTATGTACCCCATTTTAAATCTTTAAGTGCGTGGTTTGTGTTTTTAATGGTGTTTTGTTTTTGTGCTTAAGTTATGTGGTTTGTGTACTTAAATGCATCATTTTCATGCTTAAGGTGAAAATGATAAATCTCATGCCCAAACGGGCGGTTTTTTTTTTTTTTTTTTTTAGTTCTCATTGATTTGAGTCGTTCGATCTAGAATTGATCAATGGCTCAGATTAAACCGCATGTCCACAGAGCAAATTCTCACACCAGAACCACTATATATATATGTGTGTGTGTGTAAATTGTATAAAAAATCTTTTGGCAGATATTCAAAGGAGAACATTACTTGATTGGCCAAAACGCATCAACATTATCAATTGAATTTCTAGAGGGCTTTTATATTTGCACCAAGATTCTCGACTAAAAATTATTCATAGGGATCTAAAAGCTAGCAACATTTTGTTGGACATTGATATGAATCCAAAAATATCAGACTTTGGATTGGCAAGGAGCATTGAGTTAAATGAGACAGAAGCAAATACTAATCGAGTCGTTGGAACACTGTAAGATTTCAATTTCATTTTACATTCATTTGTTTTTTTTAATATGTTATTGAACATAACAAAGTACATTTTCAATCCTAGTGGTTATATGTCACCAGAGTACGCTGGACATGGGATCTTCTCTATTAAATCAGATGTCTTCAGCTTTGGTGTCTTGGTACTAGAAATTGCGAGTGGGAAAAGAAATAAGGATTTTTCTCATAATCAAGATCACTATGAGAATCTTCTTGGCCATGTATGTCTATTTTATAACATATTTATTTATTCATTAACGTTTGAATTGAACTCTCGATCAAGTAATTCATCTATACTACAGGCATGGAAGCTATATAGAGATGGTAGATTGATTGAACTTGTAGATGAGCATTTGGATGAACCACGTGATTTTCCTCAAGTTCTAAGATCAATTCATGTTGGTCTCTTATGTGTTCAACACTATCCTGAAGATAGGCCAAACATGTCTTCTATAGTACATATGTTGGCTAATGATGTTGAGTTGCCCATTGCTAAAGAGCCTGGTTTTTTCACCGGAAGAGTAGTAGTTAAAGCCAATTCATCTTCAAGCAAAAAAAATATCATGTTCCATAAATGAAGTCACCATTTCATTGCCAGAACCCCGTTAAACTGAACTTTTATAACCAATGGAATATTAAAATTGTATTCAAAGTTCAGTTTTTGTATAACAACTTTGTTTACTTGCCAGCAAACCTATGCCATGGAAAATAAAACTTTCTTTAAACATGGCATATCTTTTATATACAATTAATTTACTTTTGGTGGGATATAAGTATATAACTTACAAGGACCATGGTTTAGACCCAATTTTGTGAGGCCTATCCCAATGAAGAAGGCAAATTATACTAAAGACTATGAATAAATATTTATTTTTAATATATTGAAGGTTCTTTACTTATCCAATTATGCATTGAAGGTTCATTCCTAAATAATGAAGTTTCCGTACACAAGTAATGTAACTTTAAAAAAAAATGAACATTTAATACAATGCATTAAAAAGTGAACTTTTAGTATATTAAAAATGTATTTTATGTCAACGTCCATGGTATAATGATTGTAGTTATGCTAAAACTCCAAGTTAAAAGAAGTCATTCGTTATTGCGTGGATCATATTATCAAATAATGTACATTTAGTACATAAATAATGTACTTTTAGTATATTAAAAATGTACGTTATATTTAGGGAAAATACATTATTTGAGTACTAAAAGTACATTATTTTGTATAGTGTACATTCAATACACGAATAATGTATTTTTAATATATTAAAAATGTACATTTTGTTATGGTCCACACAGCACTGTGTGGATCATAGTGCACACAATAATTTGCCAAAGGAAGCCCAACCTTGGCTAATAGTTCAGCCCATAAAGCTCAAAGTAGGCCTAGCTGCCTGAAATTGTTATACCATGGACAATGATCCATCTCACATTATAAACTTGGTCTAAAAATATGTGTCTACAATTAACAAATTATGTGTCTATAAATACATATCAGGCACATATATTAACTAAATGCACAAAATGATATAATATGTTAACTGCAAACACATAATATGAATGTCATTTTAGATCAAGATCTACAATGTAAGGTGGACACTGGTTCATGATATAATTTGCCAGATGCTTGAGTTGTTCTTTATGGTCCACTCAATAATTAAGGTACACAATTTATTAACTTAGGGTAGATAATATGTTAATTGCATGTACATAATATGAATGTCATTTAAACTAGCATCCACAATGCAAGGTGAACCATGGTGCATAATATAACCATTGGTAGATATTTTATCAATTTTAAAATGATTTCTTCTAACTCTAACAATTCAAACTATTAGGCTGAGCTACACTAAAATTCTCAACATTTTAAAATCAGTATCCTAAACATTCAATTTTAGTGCCTAGTCATTGACACTTCCCACATGTTTCAAATTATTAAATTTCTTCTTAATTTCCTTATGCCAGTGCTAATTATTTGTGATTACATACTACGTGTTATAAGTCTCAATCCCAAAAAATGACATATTACTCTTAATCACCTTCAAATTATCCTACATCACGGATGCAGATGATTCTCCAACAGCCGAACAACGCGATCGGATTCTTAGCTGATCTTGACGCATGTGGACTATATGATGTCATTCTTGCCATCAATAAGAAGTAATCGGCGGCAAGGATTAACGATCTTCAAGACAGTGGATTTTGTGTGTGTTAGCGCATTTTCTCTATTGGCAATCCATATTAGTGTTGGACCAGGAATTTGGTTGTACCATATACCAATATATCGGTTTATGGAACTGGGATGCTTAGATTGTTTGTCTCCAAAAGACATTAACTCGATCACTAGTTACGTTGCTATTAGATCGATGATGACAAAGACCAAAGAGCACGTACAAATGGTGTAGAATAATTTGGTAATAAATACAACTTATTTCACTATATCTCGCAGTATTTAACATGCAACGGACAAGGAATAGTCAGCATTGATAAAGACTTTTTGTACTGTAACTTTTCTTCTCATGTTTGGTGAACTAGAAATAGTTAGAATTGATAAAGGCTTTTTGTAATGTAGCTTTAATTTTCTTCTCATGTTCGGTGGACTAGGAATAGTTAGCATTGATAAAGGCTTTTCTTTTTCTTTTTTTAAATGCTACTGACTCTATTACATTAATAAATGCAATTGATAAAGGCTTTTTGTATTGTAACTTTTCTTCTTATGTTTGGTGGACTAGGAATAGTTACCATTGATAAAGATTTTTTGTACTGTAGCCTTTTTTTTATCATGTTTGGTGGACTAGGGGTAGTTAGCATTGATAAAGGCTTTTTATACTTTTGTACTGTAGCCTTTATTCTCATGTTTGGTGGACTAGGAATAGTTAGCATTGATAAAGGCTTTTTGTACTATAGCTTTTGTTCTCATGTTTGGTGGACTATAAATAGTTAGCATTGATAAAGGCTTTTTGTACTGTAGCTTTTCTATTCATGTTTGGTGGACTAGGAATAGTTAGCATTGATAAAGGCTTTTTGTATTGTAGCTTTTCTTCTCATGTTTGGTGGGCTATGAATAGTTAACATTTTTTTTTTTAAAATGAATAGTTAGCATTGATAAAGGCTTTTTGTAATGTAACTTTTGTACTATAGCTTTTCTTCTCATGTTTTGTTCAATATGATGGAATATTTATCTTTGAATTCATATTTTTGACTTTTCTATGAGTTATGTCAATAGAGCTTAGTTCAAGAACGGTTCCGCCTTAACGTTCGGTCAGTGCGGTCGCACCAATAGTTATGCAAATATGCACCAATAGTGTTAGGAAACGCATAACAAAAAAATGTACAAATACATCAACAAATGCACCATTAGGTACACATCTCCAAAAACGCACCATTAAGTATGCATAAACGCACCACACAATATTCGAAAATGCACAATTAGGTGTGGGAAGTATGGTGCATTTTTTTTAGGTGTGTTGTGCGTTTTGTGGTTTATTTGTACATTTTATTGTTGTGCATTTTTCTAATACTATTAGTGCCTTTTTTTAAGCGACCACACGTTAAGGCGTGACCGCATTTGAGCTGAAATCTATTTTAACAATGATTCTCCACATGTGGCACTATGCCACTATCGCCTCACCTAATTATATCCTAATTATTAGGGTTGTTAGCGAACAGAGCTTTCGACAAACTACTCGTGTTCGAGCTCGGTAAGCGTTCGTTTATGTTCGTTTATTAAAGTAAACGAACATTAACAAACAAAATTTAGAGCTCGGTTAATAAACGAACAGAGTCTGAACAGTGGTAAGCTCGTTTGTTAAGTGTTCGTGAACAAACTCGTTTGTGTTTGTTTAGTAGTGTTCGTGAACAAGCTCGTTTGTATTCGTTTAGTAATGTTCGCGAACAAGCTCGTTTAGTGTTCGTTTAATAATGTTCGCGAGCATGTTTACAAACATATATATAATTGTTCGTGAACATAGATTATTTCTTTTCACAAACAAATTGTGTTCACGAACATGTTCATGTGTTTGGTTATTAAGTGTTCATGAACGTAAATGAACATGTTTGTGAACGTGTTTGTTAACGTTAACGAACACGTTCATGAACGTGTTCGCGAACGTTAACGAACACTAACGAACGCTTAACAAACGAACACAAACAGGATTTTCAAAACCTTAACAAACGAACACGAACACAAACACCCCAAAATCCTTAACAAACGAACACGAACAGCCTCCGTTCGTTTATGTTCGGTTCGTTAACAGCCCTACTAATTATATAGGCTCAATGCTCAATCATACACAGACTATTCAAACACAATCAAATTAAATAAACTCGTCAAGTAGTTAGCTTGTAACTCAATGACTGTCCCAAATAAAATCAAATAATATTCAAAGAACTGAAAGTACAATATGGGTATCACAAATTAATCATGGTCTGTAGTCTACTTTATAAGGTGAATTAAGTTTATTCTTTTTTTTTTTTTGTAACTTAAATTTTATGTTTTTACTTCATTTTTTTGTACAAATAAATTTAATATATATATATATATATATATATATATATATATATATATGTATATATATATATATATATATAATATCATTAAAAATCTTTAATTGAGATCTTTTTAAATGTTCTATATAATGAAATTTGTATTTTAAGATACGTTTGGAAACTTAAAAAATGACTATGGAAGTCCATTTCTTAACTTTTAAGTGTTTCGCTATCAACGGAAAATACTCATTCTGCCTAATGGAAAAATGACTCATTTTTTAACGAAAAATCTCTTGTCCACACTATAATTTGCGCCTAGATTTTAATTTTCTCATGGGCTTTTCTATGAGGAAAAGCCCAAATTAAAGGGAGTCCAATCCCGGTTGATATTTCAATCCATAACACTATTACATGGATCATGGTCCACACAGTTGTGTAAACCATAAAGTAAATTATTTTAGAGTACATCATTTAAGTACTGAAAGTACATTATTTTATATACACTATGAAATATATGAAATAATGTACCTTCAGTACAAAAATAATGTATACAATAATTTACTGCAAATTATACCTTGGATCAGGATCTACATTACATTGTGGACCCTAGTTTAAAATAATATTCAGATTATGTGCTTACATTTAACATATTACGTACCTTCAAATTGAAGGTACGTAATATGTTATATTAACAATAGAAACATAATTTATTAACTTCATGCACATAAATTATGTACCTACTACAATTAACATATTATATATTTGCAGTTAATAAATTATGTACCTGCAATTATAATAAGTCAACTAAAGACACATAATACGTTAACTGCAAGCACATAATCATAATCTAGATGGTTTTTTGAACCAAGGCCCATAATGCAAGGTGAACCCTGGTCCATGGTATAACAATTGATAAAGCTCGAAGTAGGCCTAGTGTCGCTTCAATCATTATACTGTAGACCACTGACATAAGGTACATTTTTAATATACTAAAGTTCATTTTTTATACATTAAATGCTCATTTTTTAAAGTTACATTATTTGTGTACTGAAGGTTCATTATTTGGTAATAAACATCCAATATATTAAAAATGAATATTTATTTGTGGTCTACAGTATAATTTGCGTTCTTCATTAGGATAGGCCTCACAAAATTAAGTCTATGCCAAGGGCCTTATATCCCACCAATAAGAAAATTAATTGTATATAAAAGATATGCCATATTTAAAGAAAATTTTATTTTCCATGACATTGGTTTGTTGGCAAGTAAACAAAGTTATTATACAAAAACTAACTTTTTAGTACAACTAACTCTATTACATTGTAGTATTTGTTTATCTATACTTTCTCAACTTATTGAAGCACACAAAGAGTCAATATCGCTTCACTGAGGCTCGATCTCATGACCTCCCATTTGGGAGAGTCACTACATGCCCCTTATGAATACAACTTTAAGATACCATTGGTTATAAAAGTTCACTTTTTAACGGGGCAATGATATGCTGACTTCATTTATGGAACATGATACTTTTTTGCTTGAAGATGAATTGGCTTCAACTGTCATTCTTCCTGTGAAAAAACCAGGCTCTTTAGCATTGGGCAACTCAACATTGTTAGCCAACATATGTACTATAGAAAACATGCTTGGCCTATCTTCAGGATAGTGTTGAACACATAAGAGGCCAACATGGATTGATCTTAGAACTTGAGGAAAATCATGTGGTTCATCCAGATGCTCATCTACAAGTTCAATCAATCTACCATCTCTGTATAGCTTCCATGCCTGTAGTACAAATGAATTATTTGATGAAGACTTCAATTCAAACATTAATGAATAAATAAATATGCTTTAAAATGGGACATACATGACCAAGAAGATTCTCATAGTGATCTTTATTATGAGAAAAATCCCTATTTCTTTTCCCACTCATAATTTCTAGTATCAAAACACCAAAGCTGAACACATCTGATTTAATAGAGAAGATCCCATGTCCAGCGTACTCCGGTGACATATAACCACTGGATTATTAGAAATTTTAGTTTGTTATGTTCAATGATCAAAAACCAAAATAATGAATGCAAAATGAAAGTGAAATCTTACAGTGTTCCAGCAACTTTATTAGTATTTGCTCCTGTCTCATTTAATCCAATGCTCTTTGCCAATCCAAAGTCTGATATTTTTGGGTTCATATCAATATCCAACAAAATATTGCTAGCTTTGAGATCCCTATGAATAATTCTTAGTCGAGAATCTTGGTGTAAATATAAAAGCCCTCTAGCAATTCCATTGATAATGTTGAAGCGTTTTGGCCAATCAAGTAATGCTCTCCTTTGAATATCTGCCAAAGATTTTTTTTTTTAAATAAAATTTACATACATTTCTATTTACAGAGCAAAAGAAAACCAAAAAAAAAAAAAAAATCATCTAAGGGTACTCTCAATTTCAAGCACACATTTTCTTGGTTAAAAGAATGCTATCAAGGAAAGTATTTAAAATCCAAATTAACTTTGATGAAGTGATCAAATGTCATAACAGAATTGATTGCAATTTAGATAGGAATATCATACCAAATATATATGAATCAAGGCTTTTATTTGGCATATATTCGTATATCAGCATCTTTTCATCCCCACGAATACACCATCCCAAAAGTTTCACAAGATTCCTATGTTGAAGTCTGGCAATAGAATTGACTTCATTTTTAAATTCTCCAAGCCCTTGCTTGGATGTCTTTGAAAGACGTTTCACAGCTATTTCCTTCCCATCATCCAGAACACCCTGTGAATGGAAGTTTTAGATTGTAAAGGGTGATGAATATAATTTTAGATAAAAAAAATATATATATTGTTACCTTGTAAACAGGCCATACCCTCCCTCTCCAATCTTGTTGTTGGGTGAAAAGTTATGAGTAACTCTTGTTATTGTAGATACTTCAAATAATGTTTGGTCTTCTTCCCATTTTAACTTTAAATCGATCTCCTTCCTTTTTCGTTTGTACATTATTATGATTAGAGCCAAGGTGAAGCTTGGCACCAGAATTCCAACCAATGATGAACACAATTCTATTATTTTTGATTTCTTGCCCTTTGAGCTTGAAGGGTAATCTACCAAAAAGGGAAGAAAAAGGGGATGTAGGGAAATTATGATGACTTTGAATTAGTTGCAAATCCAGAAAATCAAAAATAAATTGTTACCTAAATCAGAGGAAGCCATCCTTATGTAAAGATCTTGATCTTGCCCATCTGAAGGTACCACATTAATGTCAATCAAATCGCCAAACCAATGCAAGCATCCATTTTCTCCATTGCTTATGTCTAAACTTGAATAAGCCATACAAGAGCAATTGTTGAAGCAAGCTTGCTCACACTCTTGAAGGTTCATACTGGTATTGAAGCGTGAAACCTTTGCATCTGGCAATTTAATACCAGAGTATTTCAAGAATCCATTTGAGGATCCATTTTGACAATTAAGGGGTGTCCTTCGAACACACCCTCCGGAAAAATCTGCCCTGTCCCATGCTGCTGGATCTCTAGGCAAAAAATGTTCCAAACATCCACAAAAAGGGTAGTTATTATAGTTGCAACTCCCATATTCCCCACAGAATCCATATCCGTCACAAACATCTGTTGGTACTTTAAGGACACTGCTCCATTCCCTTGTCCCATCTGCCCATAAATAGGCTTCTATACTCCCAGCGCTTGTCAGGACTATCCTGAACAAAGTTGAGCTATTATAAACCTTATAGCTGGTGAAAACCCCATTTGAATTAATGACTACAGATATTCCAACAATGTAGCCCTTTTCAATTCCACGTAATCCACCCCATCGCAAACCATTCCATGGCCCTGATCGATACACTTCCGTTGTACCTTTTCTTAAGATAACTTGTGGATATCCTGTAGGATCAAGGACAAGCTTATATTCCCCAACCCCTGGATTGTTTTCAGCTTTCCATGCTGACATAGTTGTGTCAACACCAGTAACGAAATTCCTCCCGATTTTCATGCCGGGCAAATGAGTATCTGTAGGATGATCAAAACTTTGCCACACCAAATTCGCTGCCTTATCATCACTTGCATCTATCACCACCAGATTCCCAGAATCCAATAGTTTAGCAACCGGATTTTGGACTTGTCTGGAAGTGTTAGTATACCAGATATTGGAAGTGTTGGAATTGCCATCATCAACAAGAGCTAACCGGCCTGGAACCACAATCTTCAAGACCACTGATGATGTGTTAGTGAGGGGAGTATCTCTATTGGCAACCCATACTACAGTGCATACAGGTATTTGCTTGTACCATATGCCAACGTAGCGATTTTGTGAACCGGTAGGGCTAAAAAACCCCATCTCAAAGATTCCACCAGAAGAAACAATAGTATGACCATCTTTAAGGAATTGAGTGGAGCTAATGGTATCTATTGCAAAGGAAATACTTAGAATTGAAACTAGGAATGTTAAAGAGATAAGCAATGGAAGAGTTAGCATTGGTAACAGCTACGTTTTCTTCTTGTGTTTGGTGCAATGTTATGGAATATCTGTCTTTGTATTCATATTCTTCTTGACTTTTATATCAGTTACTTCAATAATCCTCCAAATTAAATTCCAAAAGTTGCACTGTAGCCTGACTATTCAAAGACAATGAAATCAAAGAAATATGGGTGTCGGCGACTATATATATATATATATATCTCCTCTGGTCTTGGTCAATTTATATATATCTCTCCTCCTCTGGTTTTGGTCATTTTATATATATATATATATATATATATATATATATATATATATATCCTCCTCGTGGGTCTTGGTCAATTTATATCATAGTCCAGGATCCACATGATCCACATGCATTATGTAGCCTAGATCAAAACAACTAGCTACAAAATTAATGCTCATAAGGCATAAAATTTTATAATACAAGACACAAAAAAATCACAACACAAGACACATAAACATGTTATATATTTATTTATTTTTCAAATTTGATTTAGGTACATAATTTATGTTCATATGTAAAAGAATTTACAACACAATACACGAAAATTCATAAGACACAATTACTAATTTCCGTTTTTGTTGAAACTTAAAGTACGTTGATCTAAAGCTTTAGGTGCGTTCTTCTTAATGTCTGTGATTTTCCTTTTTAAAGTGCATGATTTGTGTGCTTAAGGTACGTCACTTGTTGAAACTTAAGGTGTGTTAGTCTAAAGCTTTAGGTGCGTGATTTTCCTTCTTAAGGTGTGTGGTTTCTGTACTTAAGGTGCGCTAGTTATAATACTTAAGATGCGCCATTTTAAAGTTTTAGGTGTGTGATTTGTGTTCTTAAAGTGCTTTGTTTGTGTGTTTAAGGTGTCTGATTTGTGTTCTTAAGGTGCTTTGTTTGTGTGTTTAAGATGTTTGATTTGTGTTCTTAAGGTGCTTTGTTTGTGTGTTTAAGGTGCATGATTTGTGTTCTTAAGGTGCTTTGTTTTTGTGCATAAGGTGCTTAAGATTAGGTGCGTCAATTGTACACTTAGGATTAGGACTGTGCATCGGACGGGTTCGGACCGTTCGGATATTATAACCGCCAACCCGTTCGGGGTTCGGTTTGTATTTTCTTAACCCAATCCGTATAAATTAATTAGCAAAATTATCGGATATTATAAAGTTGGATATGATCTGATATTCGGATGTGTTCGGGTTGAATTAAATAAACGTACTCCAAGAACCTTCTCTCTGCAACACTGATGGATGAGCCAAAAGAGACAACTGAGATGTCTATGTTAGACTTAATTTATCACATAATAACATAATATGCAATAACCAGGATCGTACTAACCTCTAGCCATAGCAGGAGCATTACGCCTCTTGAATAGTAAACCGTTAGCCATATTTGGCTCATACTTAACTCAGAACCCTAGATGATGTATTGGTGTCTACTGAGCAGTATAAGTATCGTATCTGAATGTGCTATATAATGCGTACCCTGTATCTCATCAATCCAAGTTTATATAGGCACAAAGTTTGGTTGAATAACAACTACTAGTTATTCAATAGTCCAACCAAAACACTTAATGAGCTTAATCAACTTGCACCACTTAATTAAAGCCTTATAATATAATATATAATATATAATATATTTTACTCTCTATGTCCCATTTTACCTGTCCTATTTACTATTCATTGGTCAAACTAGGGGTGTAAACGAGCCGAACCGAGCTCGAGCATAGGGTGGCTCGTGCTCGAGCTCGTTAAGGAAGGCTCGGCTCGAGTTCGAGCTCGAGCTCGATAGAACTCAAGAATTGATGCTCGAGCTCGAGCTCGCCAATTTTCGAGCTGCTCGAGTTCGGCTCGAGCTCGATCTTGAGCTCGAGTTCGAGCTTGAATTCGAGCTCGAGATCAGGGTTGAACTTGAGTTTGAGTGCCAAATTTAACCTGTTTGATTTTATATTCATGTTTCAATTAAAAATAAACTATAATTATATATATATATATATATATATATATATATATATATATGGCTNGCGCCATTTTAAAGTTTTAGGTGTGTGATTTGTGTTCTTAAAGTGCTTTGTTTGTGTGTTTAAGGTGTCTGATTTGTGTTCTTAAGGTGCTTTGTTTGTGTGTTTAAGATGTTTGATTTGTGTTCTTAAGGTGCTTTGTTTGTGTGTTTAAGGTGCATGATTTGTGTTCTTAAGGTGCTTTGTTTTTGTGCATAAGGTGCTTAAGATTAGGTGCGTCAATTGTACACTTAGGATTAGGACTGTGCATCGGACGGGTTCGGACCGTTCGGATATTATAACCGCCAACCCGTTCGGGGTTCGGTTTGTATTTTCTTAACCCAATCCGTATAAATTAATTAGCAAAATTATCGGATATTATAAAGTTGGATATGATCTGATATTCGGATGTGTTCGGGTTGAATTAAATAAACGTACTCCAAGAACCTTCTCTCTGCAACACTGATGGATGAGCCAAAAGAGACAACTGAGATGTCTATGTTAGACTTAATTTATCACATAATAACATAATATGCAATAACCAGGATCGTACTAACCTCTAGCCATAGCAGGAGCATTACGCCTCTTGAATAGTAAACCGTTAGCCATATTTGGCTCATACTTAACTCAGAACCCTAGATGATGTATTGGTGTCTACTGAGCAGTATAAGTATCGTATCTGAATGTGCTATATAATGCGTACCCTGTATCTCATCAATCCAAGTTTATATAGGCACAAAGTTTGGTTGAATAACAACTACTAGTTATTCAATAGTCCAACCAAAACACTTAATGAGCTTAATCAACTTGCACCACTTAATTAAAGCCTTATAATATAATATATAATATATAATATATTTTACTCTCTATGTCCCATTTTACCTGTCCTATTTACTATTCATTGGTCAAACTAGGGGTGTAAACGAGCCGAACCGAGCTCGAGCATAGGGTGGCTCGTGCTCGAGCTCGTTAAGGAAGGCTCGGCTCGAGTTCGAGCTCGAGCTCGATAGAACTCAAGAATTGATGCTCGAGCTCGAGCTCGCCAATTTTCGAGCTGCTCGAGTTCGGCTCGAGCTCGATCTTGAGCTCGAGTTCGAGCTTGAATTCGAGCTCGAGATCAGGGTTGAACTTGAGTTTGAGTGCCAAATTTAACCTGTTTGATTTTATATTCATGTTTCAATTAAAAATAAACTATAATTTTATATGTATATATTATATTATATTATATATATATATATATATAAAATATTATATATATATATAAAATATTATATATATTATATATATATATATATATAATATATATGGCTCGCGAGCGGCTCGACGAGCCACGAGCCTAATACATTAGAGCTCGAGCTCGGCTCGATTATTAAATGAGCCGCTCGAGCTCGGCTCGAGCTCGAATTTGACCGAGCTCGAGCCGAGCTTTGACCGAGCGGCTCGCGAGCAGCTCACGAACCGCTCGGCTCATTTACACCCCTAGGTCAAACCAACTCTTTCTTATTTGCTTATTTTCTTTAGTAATTTTTTATTATTTTTAAATTTAATTTTTTGTATTTAATAGTATTTTTAATGTAGTTTCTAAATATATAAATTTTATATATTAATGCTAAACTTAATATTATGAAAAATTGAATTAAAAATTACCTTAGTCAAGCATCGTTAAACGAACCAGACAACCATTTTGGGACGGAGGTAGTATTTAAGAAAAATCTTACATTCTCCCACTTGGTGAAAGTACTAGCACAACCCTCATCAAAGAACAAAACACACGAATCATAATGATATGTCCTCTATTTTACAGATCAGAGTATAGTATCCATTATGGTCACATGCATTTTAATTCTCCAACTTATGCTCCTCATGAACAAACCCAATGTTTATTCTCGGTATCTTAAGGGATGTTTCTCAAATATTATGTACACAACTGAAAAGAATAAATCATCCAAAAACATTTGTACAAAAGAGTATATTGTATGATCTCTAAAATCCTTAAAAGCATGCCTTAAGAAGAGATCTTTTAATGTTAGCATAATGCTAACTGTATTCCATGACTTCTTTATAACTGAACTTAAACACTACCTCTAACAACTAAGAGCTTGGAGTTGACATGTCTGTCACTCCCACTCATCAAAATAGGCAAAAGATAGTTAAGTCACAAAAGCATTCCAATAACTTAGACAATTAACCAAAACTCTAAGTCCATAAATTTGGAACCTTAACATACACCATGACTTCCCAAATAATCTCAATGTTCACTTTAAAATAAACTGAACACAATGAGTCTTACTTATATGTCTCACAAAATTGTTTTTGAGCCTTACATACCAAAATGGCTCAGGATCAATTTTATAGAGACTAAAGACTCTAACAAACGCCAAAGAATTTACTAAATAACAGTGCACTACAAGTGAGATGGTTTTGTTCTAATAAATTCCTTAATATTGATACAACATTTTCATAAATATGTTGCACAACCAAATGTCCAATAATTTGAACATATGAATTTATATGAATAAATTCAGGATTAATACTTGTGGAACCTTTTGACTTATTGTTTAACATGCAATCTAATTTGCATTGTGATGCATGAAGACAATAAAATTCATAATCTTTAGTCGAGCATCTTAATGATTTTTTTTTTCATAAATGATCACTTCCACTGTTCTTCAGCAAAATTAATGATATACACACACTCATAATTGATTTGACCAACTAATAAATGAAGATACAATTCCCCACCATTAGTTGGGCATCATATACTAAATAATCAATATTTGATTCCAATTAAAGTTCAACTAAATAATGAAGATATAATTCCCCACCATAGTTGGACATACTAAAATAATAAAATACACCTTCCAAAATCAAGTTAGAATTTGACTCAAAAGATACATTTTACTCTTGGAATCCAAAAGAAGTATATCATGTCACATAACTTACTATAGTTAGTCCAAAGAACTAAGTAAGCTTTGGATTAATAAATAAAAGTGGCTAAATTTTGGGAAGTAACTTTAAAAAAATGAACTTTTAATATAATGTATTAAAAAAATGAATTTTTAGTATATTAAAAATGTACTTTATGGCAACGTCCATGGTATAATGATTGTAATTATGCTAGGCCTACTTTGAGCGTTAACATCTAGGTTATGTAACTGCAATTAACGTATTATGCGTATTCAGTTGATAGATTATGTGCCTATAAATAAACTGCAGGCACATAATGTATTAACAACAAATACATATGTTAATTATAGTAGGTATATAATTTATGTGCCTGCAGTTTATAAATTATTTGTCTATAGTTAACATATATATTAACGATAAGCACATGCACGTAATCTTAATATCATTTTAAAATAGGGTCCACAATATAAAATAAATCCTGATTCATGGTATAATTTGTTGAGCGTTATGGGTTGAACTATCAGTCGGGCTTGGGCTTCCTTTAATTTGTGCTTTTCCTCGTATAGAAAAGCCCATGAGTATATTACAAGTCTAGCCTACTTAGTGGGGCAAATTATATTGTGGACGAGAATTTTTGTTAAAAAATAGTCATTTTCTCTTTAACTAGAATGAGTATTTTCTATTGATAGCGAAACGCATTGTAGGGTGCAAAAGTTCTCAACCAAACACACCCAGGGTACATCTTGCATTGTGGACCCTGGTCCAAAAATTATGTGTCTGTAATTGATATATTTTATACCACAGTTAACCGTTTATGCGCCTACAAATAAATTGAATGCACATAACATGTTAATTACATAACATAAAATGGTAATTAGATTATTAATTACAAGTAAAGAATATGTTAACTGAATAATTGTAGACACATAACAATATTATGTACCTGCAATAAACAGTTTATGTTTTTGTAGTTAATATGATACTCCGTATGTGTCTTTCATTTATTTACAGGCACATAAACTATTTACTTAATCTGAGAATTAATTATTTTGGATTAGAATTTACAATATAAGGTAGATTCTGGTCTATAGTATAATTTGCCACACCTTGCTGGTAATCCATGTTGAAAGGGTCAAGCTTTTGGATAATTTAATTAATTTGTTATATGAGGTAGGAGAAGACAGTCACCTTCTTGGAAGAATTAATGGTGGCGGCCAAGAGAAGAGTTGGCATGCATAAATAGGTTTCAGGTCAAAGTCTGGTCGGTTAAGAGATACATAAGGTGATAACGCCTCTTGTGGAGGATAATTCACATAGAGTCATAGATGACACAAATGTCTAAGAAGTTGGAAATTCTAGTTAATTATAATACTGTAATATTAATGCATACAAAGAAAGAAATTCTATACCCATACCAATTCACAATATCGCTATGTTGGCATATGGTACAAGAAAATACATGTATGCACTGTAGTTTGGGTTGCCAACAGAGATATGATATTCCCCTCAGGTCCTCACTAATGTTGGAAAAGTTTTCTATAATACAAAAATACATTGAAAAGCCAGGGAATAAAAACAAAATCATCTGCCATCTTTAGGTGTGCAATCATTTTCCTATAAGTCTTTAATCTCCATTACTAAGCAATATCGGAAGCCGAATTAAAACTTATGAGATACAAAAAGATATATAAAATTCTCGGGTTCAATCTACCAAGAATTTATTTTTAAGTCATGTAACTAGAGAATTATATTCTATCTAAATATATATTTCAAGTGTTTACTACAAATAACACATGAAAGTATGACAATGATGAATTTGACTTTTCATCACTTAGACTTCTCTCTCAGTCTTCTCCATATCAGTGCAAAGAATATGGTGGACCAAGCTCCATCTTACATTGTGGATCCTAGTCCATTTCAAAACAATGTTGTTTTGTTTAAATTAGCGGGATCTTTTTTTTTTTTTTTCTTCTTCCTTTGCTTTTCCTTCCGTTTGGTTAACATTTACGTTTGCATGTACATAATCTGTTAACTATAAATGTATCATGTCTAAGTAATTTTAGTCATGTTCTATTGTTCTAAGGTCATAATATGTTAACTGTAGTTAAATAAACTTAAAGTTAAATGTTTATTATATAAATTCAGTGTATTATGGTAGAGTTTTATGAGATATTTGGTTAAAAATTAGCAAGTTTTATTGTGGATTTAAGATATTGATTTTACAAACCTGTAGTTAACAAATTTTATAGTTGTAGTTAATATATTATGTTCTTAGCTTATAGTACCAGAGTTGTTTATGATTGTGTGGGAAAAAAAAAAAAAGAGTAATGACACTAAATGCATTGTTTATGTGAATTGTAATTAAATAAATTTAAAGTTAAAAGGATCATAAATTGCGTGTTTGACAAATAATCATGATTATGATATGGTTTTAAGATATATTTGGTTAAAAATTAGTAAATTTTCATTAAGGATTTAAAGTATTGATTTATAAAATGTATTTGGTTAAAAAATCATAGGCAAATGTTCAAAGGGAAGAATTACTTGATTGACAAAAACGCTTCAACACTAGCAATGAAATTGCTAGAGGGCTTTTGTATTTCCAACAAGATTCTCAACTAAAAATTATTTCAGCCAAATTAAACATGTTTTGCATGTCAAAGATCTTGTCGTCTAGTGGCACCCGGTGTCCCGATTTACACTCCCACATGAATGATGATAGTTAAAGCCAATTATTCTTAAAGCAAAGAAATAGCATATTCTATAAATGAAGTCACCATTTCATTGTTATATGGAAAACTTCTAGCATCAAATTAAAGATAAACTAAATTTATTCGTGATGATGTGGTATGTAGAATTGCCCAACCTAATACTCTTTTAATTACCATTCAATGGTAATGATTATAAATGAATTATTCAACATGGTCGCCTCATATGTTTCATTATGCTTGAGATTCGAATTTTTTTTTTTTTTAATACAACTGATCCTATTACATTGTAGTATTTGTTCATCTATACTTTCTCAATCTGTTGAAACACAAAAAGTCAATATCACCTCCAGTGAGACTCGATTTCATGACATTTCATATGAAAGAGTCACTACATGTCATTTAAACACAAGATGCTTGGATAGAATTGTTTTCTTTAGTTAGTCATGAGAGATGAATTGGAAGTACCAAAAAAAACAAAGAATTTCTAGCATTACTCATGTTTTATATAGATATAAAGGAAGTCAAAGGCAACCAGCTTGGTTGGCGTGAGTGGCTCGGCACTCTTGCCCCTTAAGAGGAGGTCGGGAGTTCGATCCCCCCTTGTATGGAGAAACCAATATGGCCAACACTTTGCCCCTTAATTGGGCCGTATGGAGAAACCAATATGACCAACACTTTGCCCCTTAATTGGGCCGGCCCAGTGCGAGCGGAGATTAGTGTGAGTATATGGTACGGGCTTAAAGGTGCCTCCCCTTAGAAGGGCCTGCTCAGGACACCTCGTGGACATTCCAAAAAAAAAAGGAAGTCAAAGGCAATAGACACATCAGCAAGCTGTCAGAGTTTGCAGTGTGGTAGTTAATTGGCTGACATATGTTCCTATATATATATACACTGTTTTGCCCCTTCGTATATTCAATTATTTTCTCAATATAATAAACAGAGCCTTCCCCCCTCTCTCTATATCCGAGGATATGCTCCAACGTCAACATTATGGTACCTTAACATTTTAATTGTTTAAATATCGACGGCTTCCCAATTAGTTGAAAAAACCAAATGACAAAGAAGAAAAGAGTTGAAAAATATAATCTAACAAATCTAAAAAATTCATAACACCAACTCAAGATTAAAGGCTCAGATTAATCATGAGTTCTAATGTGGGAGGGGTTTTCATTTTAACGCAATGTATATAGAGTGACGAAGGCGGCCTGTCAAATCAAAACAAAGATACCGAATGATTTAACAAACAAAAAAAAAGAAGCAATATTAGACTAGTTAATTTATTATTTGTGTCAGGTTTCTTTGATTATACTAAAAAATGATTACAAAGAAACAAATTCCATCAGATTGAACCAAACATAAGAAGAAGAAGAAGATTAAAGCTAGATTAGGAAGCTTTTCTCAATGGGAACTCTTCTACTTTTACTAGCACTCTCATTTTCAGTCCATAAGCTGTCACTTGCAAGGGATACAATTAGCTCCACTCAACCCCTCAAATATGGTGACACCATTGTTTCTTCAGGTGGAATCTTTGAAATGGGCTTCTTTAGCCCTACCAATTCTTCTCACAATATCTACGTTGGCATATGGTTCAAGCAAATCTCTATTCGCACTGTAGTTTGGGTTGCCAATAGAGACACTCCCCTCACTAACACATCATCACTAGCCTTGCAGATCATCAATCCAGGCCGGCTAGCTCTAGTCGATGGCAACGGTTCCGAAATCTGGAGTACTAACACTTCAAGGTCAGCTCAGAACCCTGTTGCAAAATTACTGGATTCTGGGAATCTTGTGGTGATGGATGCATATGATGATAAGGCAGAGAATTTGCTGTGGCAAAGTTTTTACCATCCAACAGATACTCTATTGGCAGGCACGAATCTTGGGAAGAATTTGGTTACTGGTGTTGAGAGTAGTCTGTCAGCATGGAACACAGAAACTGATCCAAGTTCAGGGCAATATAGGATGACCCTTGATCCTACAGGGTTTCCACAAGTTGTGTTCTGGAAGGGCAGAAACAAAATGTATCGATCCGGTCCGTGGAATGGCTTAAACTGGAGAGATTTGGAAAAATGGGGTCTGTTTGTTCAAGTTTCTGTGACCATTAACACAACTGAGGTTATGTCAAGGGAGTTTTTTAACACCTCAAAACTAATCAGCTTTGTTTTGACACCCACAGGGACTTTACAATTGGATATAGGGGAAAATGGGACAGGGAAATGGAGCAGTTTCCCTCTTGTACCAATAGATGGGTGTGACAAATATGGAATATGTGGGCCCTATGGGAATTGTGACAGTAATAAAAACCCTGTTTGTGGATGCCTGGATAAATTTGTGCCTAGAGATCCAGTAGTGTGGGGAAGTTCAGATTTTTCAGGGGGGTGTGTTCGAAGGACACCTCTGAATAATTCATCCTCCGATGGATTCAAGAGATACTCCGGTCTTAAATTGCCAGATACAAATGTTTCAATATTCTATAAGAATATGACCCTTCAAGAGTGCAATCATGCTTGCTTCAACAATTTGTCTTGCATGGCTTATTCAACTCTAATTATAAGCAACGGAGAAAATGGGTGCTTGCTTTGGTTTGATGATTTGATCGACGTTAGAGTGGTAGTCATACCTGAGGATGGGCAAGATCTTTACATAAGGATGGCTTCTCCTGATTCAGGTAACAATTTATAATATTATGGATATTCAGCTAACAAATAATATCATTCATCCCCTTTTCATTCTCTCTCTTTTTGGTAGATTATCCATCAAGATCAAAGGGCAAGAAATTAAAAATTATAAAATTGATTTCATCAGTATTGGGTGGAATTCTGGTGCTCAGCTTGACCTCGACTCTGATCATAATATTGTGTCGAAGAAAAAGGAAGAAGTTCCATTTAAATTTGAAATGGGAAGAAGATCAAACATTATTTGAAGTACTGACAATAACCAGAGCTACTGATAACTTTTCACTAGAGAACAAGATTGGAGAGGGAGGATATGGACATGTTTACAAGGTAATATAATTTTATTATACAAAATTATATTCATCGCTCTCTATAGCCTAAACATTCCATTTACAGGGTGTTCTGGATGATGGAAAGGAAATAGCTGTGAAGCGACTTTCAAAGACATCTAAGCAAGGGCTTGGAGAATTCAAAAATGAAGTTAATTCTATTGCCAAACTTCAGCATAGAAATCTTGTGAAACTTCTAGGATGGTGCATTCAAGGAGATGAAAAGATGTTGATATATGAATATATGCCAAACAAAAGCCTTGACTCATATATATTTGGTATGATATTTCCATCTAAATTTTAATCAAGTCTATTTATACATTTGATGACTTCATCAATGTTGAAAATTTGTGAGGATCGTATATATATTAGTGATGTTAGAACAGTAGTTGCAACATAAAGGCTATTAATGCAATTCGGAAATTTCCTAATCTACGGGGCAATTTTCGTATTAAGAGAAAAGTCTAATTCACTATAGGCACGATTTAAAGTACAAAGGTTGCAGATACTTTTACACAATAGACTCAATCTTCCTATCTTTCGATTGTAGTCTACCTTTCGTACTCCTCATAAGTGAACTTAGAATGGTATTAGTATAAGAATCTCTTATACTTTTATCTCAATACACAGAGCACCAAATTAAAGATAGTATATGAGGAAATTTGTGCGTACTTCGCCCTGCTTGTTATAATGAGGAAGGGATCTTTTTATAATCTTCTTTGACGTCCAAATCCAAGGTGTTGGGAATATGAGTACATTTTGTTTGGGATTCATTATTTGTTTACTTCTTTGATTATTATTTATATTCCTTGTATCCTAATAAAATTGAGATAATGTTTTTGTCAATATTTTGGACAACACTGTTTTTTTGGGCCAACAAATGTCAAATTGGATTTTGAATATTTTCTTTTATAGCATTCTTTTAACCAAGAAATAGGTGCTTGGAATTGAGAGTACCCTTCTTGGATGATTTTCTGTTTTCTTTTTAAATATAAATGTAAGTCATTTAATT
The DNA here is from genome assembly GCF_003576645.1 of Ipomoea triloba. Taxonomy (NCBI): domain Eukaryota; kingdom Viridiplantae; phylum Streptophyta; class Magnoliopsida; order Solanales; family Convolvulaceae; genus Ipomoea; species Ipomoea triloba. The sequence continues at coordinate 4,803,960 of NC_044923.1, read as the reverse complement.
TGTATAAAAATCTTTTGTAGATATTCGAAGGAGATTAATTCTTGATTGGCCAAAGCGCTATAATATTATCAATGGAATTGCTAGAGGGCTTTTGTATTTGCATCAAGATTCTCGACTAAAAATTATTCATAGAGATCTCAAAGCTAGCAACATTTTGTTGGATATTGACATGAACCCAAAAATATCGGACTTTGGCTTGGCAAGGAGCATTGGATTAAATGAGATAGGAGCAAACACAAACCGAATTGTTGGAACGCTGTAAGATTTAAATATCGTTTTGCATTAATTTGCTTGCAGTTTGATCATTCAAAATGACAAATTAAAATTTTAAACACAGTGGTTATATGTCTCCGGAGTACGCAGGGCATGGGATCTTCTCTATTAAATCAGATGTGTTCAGTTTTGGTGTATTGGTATTAGAAATTGTGAGTGGAAAAAGAAATAGGGAATTTTCTCATCACCAAGATCATTATGAGAACCTTCTTAGCCATGTACGTCTCGTTTTAAAGCATATTTATTTATTCATTAACATTTGAAATGTAGTCTAGATATACTAATTCATCTTTATAATAGGCATGGAAGCTTTATAGAGATGGTACATCAATTCAACTTGTGGAAGAACATCTAGATGAACCACATAATTTGCCTCAAGTTCTAAGATCAATCCAAGTTGGGTTGTTATGCGTTCAACATTGCCCTGAAGATAGGCCAAACATGTCTTCCATTGTTCATATGTTAGCTAATGATGTTCAATTACCTATTCCTAAAGAGCCAGGTTTCTTCACAGAGAAAAGGGTAATTGAGTCCAGTTATTGTTTAGGCGAAGAAAAATCATATTCCATAAATGAAGTCACCATCTCAGACTTCGGTCCTCGTTAAAAATAACACTTTAATAATTGAATTATTACTTTAATTTATCTTGAGATTGTATTTGAGACTAAATATTTGTTTATAATGGCATGATATATAGGAGTGCCCAACCTAATACTCTTCTAGCATATAGTGGCAATGGATGTTTCAAAAGATTTATGAAGATATATTATTTACCCCTCTATGTTGTTCAAGGATAGAGACACCCTGTATGCACAAAAGCATATCAAACTATGAAAAAATTGATTTATTGTTTACACCAAGTCGATGTGGCGTGTGGGGTCGGTGGAGCCGGCGAAGGCGTGCAGTGGCGTCGACGGTGGCATTTACATGTCGGGTGGAGGAGGTTGAGATTCCGGTGGTAATGGCGGATGGCGGTGGCGTTTCTAGGCGGTAATAGCGGTCAGCGGTACGTGGAGTTTCTAGCAATTAAGTGGAGAGGAGAGGAGGTGCAATTTGGTTTGGAAAATTAGGGTTGACTCCCGAAAGTGTAGTAGAAAGTAGGAGAAAGTGTAGCGGAAAGTATTTTACTTTTATTTTTTTAATTAGCTTTATTTTCTGCTACACCTTTTTCCAGAAAGTGTCACAGAAAGTAGTAAAGATTTTTTTTAAAGAAACCGCTATACTTTTTAAACAAAAGTGTAGTGTTTTCTTATTATTTATTTACAGTTCAACTTACACTACATTTGTATTAAGAAGTGTAGTGGAAAGGCATGCTTTTGTGTTCATTTTCATAGTAGTAGTCAAAGAGTACAGTTTTTTTCACATAAAGAATGGTAGTTGAAGCCAATTCTTCTTGATGCAAAGAAATAACATATTTCATAATGAAGTCACCATTTCATTGTTATTGAGAAAACTTCTAGAGATAAATTAAATATTTATTCGTGATGATGTGATATGTTAGATTACCCAACCTAATATTCTTCTACTATTCAATGGCAATGGTGATAAATGAATTATTCAACATAACCGTCTAAGATGTCCTATTAGGATTGATATTGGAATTGTATCTTAAGTTAATTATGAGAGATGAATTGAAAGGAAAAAATAAAAGAGATTTCTAGCATTACATGTTTTGTATACATAAAAAGGAAGTCAAAGGCAATAGATGCATCAGCAAGCGGTCATAGGCAGCGTGGTAGTTGGCTCACATATGTCCTATGTGTGTGTTTATACACACATATATATATATAGCATGGTTTTGGTGTGGTTGCCTCCTCCCATGCGAACATGTGGACATATAGATCTGGACTATTGGATGAACTCAAATCAACGGTTAAAAATTAATAAAAATGAGAAAAAATTACAGTGACATTTTGGTAATTTTAATAATATGATGTGCATTTAGATATGCTTAATGGTATTTTGAGTCTAATGCATTGTCAAGCACTGCTGGAAATCAACGAATTTCCGACCACTTTTCCGACCACAAAAAAAAATGGTCACAAAAAGTGATTTTTTTCTCATTTTTCGTCCAGCAGTGAAATCGTCGGAAAGTGGTCGGACATTTCCGACCACTTCTAATGTGTGGTCGGAAATTTCCGACCACATGCAAAGAAGTGGTCAGTAAATTATTAAATATGGATTTCGCCACGCCCGAAAGGATCCGCGACGACTTATGTGGTCAGAGTTTCCGACCTCCATTCTAAGGTGGTCGGAAATTCCGACCACCTTAGAATGGAGGTCGGAGGTATTATCTTTATTGTAATTTTAAATTCGTGTCTTTTGGTTTCCGACCACCTGAAAGTGGTCGGAAATGTCTTTTTATATATACACCCAGACAGACTTTCTGTGTAGTTTCCACAGTTTTCTTCCTCTTTCTTTTACCTCTTTCTACTGATTCCTTCGTTTCTGCGGAAAGTTCTTACTAATCCACTCACAAATAGTGTAGAAATCATGCAAAGTATGTATATATATACTTAGAACTTTCATTTATTATGTCATTTTTTAGATCTAGTTTGGACTAACCTTTTTTTTTTTTTTTTTTTTTTGGTTAGTCCAAACTAGATCTAAAAAATGACATAATAAATGAAAGTTCTAAGTATATATATACATACTTTGCATGATTTCTACACTATTTGTGAGTGGATTAGTAAGAACTTTCCGCAGAAACGAAGGAATCAGTAGAAAGAGGTAAAAGAAAGAGGAAGAAAACTGTGGAAACTACACAGAAAGTCTGTCTGGGTGTATATATAAAAAGACATTTCCGACCACTTTCAGGTGGTCGGAAACCAAAAGACACGAATTTAAAATTACAATAAAGATAATACCTCCGACCTCCATTCTAAGGTGGTCGGAATTTCCGACCACCTTAGAATGGAGGTCGGAAACTCTGACCACATAAGTCGTCGCGGATCCTTTCGGGCGTGGCGAAATCCATATTTAATAATTTACTGACCACTTCTTTGCATGTGGTCGGAAATTTCCGACCACACATTAGAAGTGGTCGGAAATGTCCGACCACTTTCCGACGATTTCACTGCTGGACGAAAAATGAGAAAAAAATCACTTTTTGTGACCATTTTTTTTTGTGGTCGGAAAAGTGGTCGGAAATTCGTTGATTTCCAGCAGTGCTTGACAATGCATTAGACTCAAAATACCATTAAGCATATCTAAATGCACATCATATTATTAAAATTACCAAAATGTCACTGTAATTTTTTCTCATTTTTATTAATTTTTAACCGTTGATTTGAGTTCATCCAATAGTCCAGATCTATATGTCCACATGTTCGCATGGGAGGAGGCAACCACACCAAAACCATGCTATATATATATATGTGTGTATAAACACACACATAGGACATATGTGAGCCAACTACCACGCTGCCTATGACCGCTTGCTGATGCATNTTTTTTTTTTTTTTTTTTTTTGCAGGATATTTTCTACTATAAGGTTGAAATCAAGCTAAGGTATGCGTATATATTTTTAGAATTTTTATTTATGTCACTTTTTTTTGTAGATCTAACTTTAATTTTTGTAGATTTAACTTTAATTTTTTGTATATATTCTTGAGAGTATGTGTGTATGTGTGTGTGTAATATTTATATATTTATATTATATGTGTGTTTAGAATTATTTGTATACTTATGATTTTTTAACCTTGAATTTTATATGTTGTCTATTTATTAGTAGGTTGAGGTATAATTATTTATATTACTTGTAACATATTTATATATGTTGTGTTTGTATTGGATATACTTTTGCAGTTGTTTTACATGGCTAATATACCTGAACATCGAAAATGGATGTATAATCGATTGTTACCTGGAAGAAAGGGGTACACTGATGAGTTTTTAATGGGTGTTGAGGAATTCGTAAATTATGCAAGCACACTTCCTGTATACATGGATTCAATGCAAATTAGGTGTCCATGTAGTAAGTGTAAAAATAGAGTACACTTGTCTGCAGATGATGTTCGTGTTCATTTGTATAAGAAGGGTTTTGAACCGAATTATTGGATTTGGACATGTCACGGTGAGCTTACCCCCTCAATACAACCTTATATGAACGAGGGCGCTAGTGAAAACAATCTGTACGAACAGATGGTTTTTGATGTAGCTGGTCCATCATTTTTTCCATTAAATGCCGAAAATGAGCAAGATGAAGAACCACATAGTAGTGCAAGAAACTTCTATGATTTGTTAAATGCTGCGAGACAACCTTTATCAATGAATGTTGGTGAAGAAACAGAGTTGGCATATACATTGATGATGATGAATATCAAGACAACTTATAATATTCCGCAGGTAGCAATGGATCAGATATTTCAATATAATAACCGTATGATGGGTCCCGATAATCGAGTGCCTACCAGGTATTATGATGCAAAAAAATTACTTACAAAGCTTGGTCTTGGACATGAGAAGATTGATTGTTGTGTAAACAATTGTATGTTGTACTATAAGTCTGAAATCAATGATAGGCAATGTAAGTTTTGTGGCGAGCCAAGATTTAAACCTTGCCCACCTAGATCTACTCGTGTAAAAGAGGTGCCCCGCAAAAGAATGCATTACCTTCCTCTCATCCCTAGATTGCAACGTTTGTATGCATCACATAGCTCTGCTTCACAGATGCGGTGGCATTATGAAAATCGCCGCGAACATGGTATTATGTGTCATCCTTCTGATGGTGAAGCATGGAAGCACTTCGATAGAAAGTTTCCTGATTTTGCAGCAGATCCTCGAAATGTGAGATTAGGCTTATGTTCTGATGGATTTTCTCCTTTTGGTTTCAATGCAAAGCCGTACTCTTGTTGGCCTGTTATGGTTGTTCCGTATAATCTCCCACCTTCAATGTGCATGACTACACCATACACATTCTTAACCTGCATTATTCCTGGGCCGAAAAATCCAAAAGCCAATATTGATGTTTATCTGCAACCTTTAATTGATGAACTTCAATTGTTATGGGAAATAGGTGTCTTAACTTATGATGCATCACTTAAACAAAATTTTATGATGCGCGCTGCGTTAATGTGGACCATCAATGACTTTCCTGCATACGGTATGTTATCTGGATGGCAAACAGCTGGAAAACTAGCATGTCCTTATTGTCTTCATTATTCTAAATCATTTTATTTGAAGAATGGTCATAAAACATGTTGGTTTGATTGTCACCGTCAATTCCTTCCAATGAATCACTCCTGGAGGAAGAATCGAGATACCTTCGTCAAACGACGAGTAGAAAAATCAAGACCTCCACCAATTTGGACAGGGGATGAGTTGTTCCACAGTTTGGAAAATATCCCAAGGATTATTGATGGTCCAATTCATCGCATTGAGGGATTTGGACAATCACATAATTGGAAAAAAAAGAGCATATTTTGGGATTTGCCTTATTGGAAGGATAACTTGCTACGTCATAATCTTGATGTGATGCATATAGAGAAAAATGTGTTTGATAACATCTTTCACACGGTTATGGATGTCAAAGGCACAGGTAAAAATAAAGACACGCCTAGTGCACGTCTCGATATGAAAGATGTATGTAATAGGCCAGAACTTGAGTTGGTGGAAAAGAATGGACGTTATCTTATGCCTAAGGCAAGCTATAGTTTGAATCGTACTGATCAATTAGCTGTCTTTGAGTGGTTGCGGACTTTGAAGTTACCTGATGGTCCACACAGCTGTGTGGATCAAAAATAAAAAGTACATTATTTTGTATTGAAGGTACATTATTTTTATACTGTAGGTACATTATTTTAGGGTACATTATTTTTGTACTGAAGATACATTATTTGATATATATTATCAAATAATGTACCTACAGTACAAAAATAATGTACCTTCAGTACAAAAATAATATACTTTTTATTTTTGGTCCACACAGCTGTGTGGACCATGGTCCATGCAATAATTTACCAGCTGGCATCAGTTGTTATATCGTGGACCATGATCCAAACATGACACCATTTCTTTTAAGTAAAGAAACGGCTACCATCAAGTTTTAATGGAGTTCCGTAAATGAATTGCAGTTCATCATACTGCCATCTAAGTAAGGGCTTGGAGAATTTAAAAATGAAGTCAATTCTATTGCCAAGCTTCAACATAGGATTCTTGTGAAGCTTCTAGGATGGTGCATTCAAGGAGATGAAAAGATGTTGATCTATGAATATATGCCAAACAAAAGTCTTGACTCGTATGTATTTGGTATGATATTCAATTTCCATTTAAATTTTAATCAACACTTTTTTCAAATATTAACAACTGAACTAGTGAGTTAAGCCCGTGCAAGCAACTCTATAATAATGTTTGATCACTTCATCAATGTCAATTTATGATTTTAAAATTTTCCTTGATAGCATATTCTTTTAAGCAAGAAAATGTGTGCTTGGAATTAAAAGTTTCGTTCTTGATTTTTTTTTTTTTTTGTATAGAAAAATATACATAACTATAGTGTATTAATATCTTGGCAGATGATAAAAGAAGAACATTACTTGATTGGCCAAAACGTTTCAACATTATCAATGGCATTGCAAGAGGACTTTTGTATCTACACCAAGATTCTCGACTAAAAATAATTTATAGAGATCTCAAAGCTAACAACATTTTGTTAGATTTATGGACCCAAAGGCCAAAACTATCAGACTTTGACTTGGCAAGAAGCATTGAATTAAACGAAACAAGAGCAAATACAAATTGAGTTGCTAGAACACTATAAGATTTCAATTTCATTTTTCATTCATTTGTTTGCTTTTTGGTCATTGAACATAACAAATTAAATTTTCAATCCAGTGATTATATGTCTCTAGAGTACGCCGGACATGAGAACTTTTCTATTAAATCGGATGTGTTTAATTAGCTTTGGTGTCTTGGTATTGGAAAGTGTGAGTAGGAAAAGAAATAGGGGATTTCTCAACGTCATGATCACTATGAGAACCTTCTTGGTCATGTATGTCTCATTCTAAAGCATATTTAATGTTTAGATTAAAGTCTTGATCAAGTAATTCATCTATATATACTACAAGCATGGAAGCTATATTGAGATGGTAGATTGGTTGAACTTGTAGATGAACATCTAGATCAAAAATGTGATTTTCTTCAAATTCTAAGATCAATCCATGTTGGCCTGTTATGTGTTCAACACGGCCCTTTAGATAGGCCAACCATGTTTTCCATAGTACATATGTTGGCTGACAATGTTGAGTTGTCTATTGCTAAAGAGTCTGATTTTTTCACAGAAAGCATGATACTTGAAGACGTAAAGTCAATTCATATGATCTTCAAGCAAAGAAATATCAGGTTCTAGAAATGAAGTCACCATTTCATTGCCCGATCCCCGTTAAAGTTTGTACATTTCTTAAAATTATATTCTTAATAAAATTTTCTTGATTATATTGTTTTCTCACCTCACTTGATTCACAATTAGTCACGGAGAGTAAGCTCTCTAGTATATGAACCTTCAATAGTACTAGCAAGTTGACTTGACAACTGCTCTTGTATGACTTATTCAAGTCTAGATATATGAATATATCTTATCCTCCTGATGAAGTCCTGCAGCTTCAAGCATGACTTGAATCCACTTGACCACTTCACTGTACTCTATCGATCTATCTTTGTTTTTCTCTACCAATTTGCTATCCGACAGCCATAGGTACGTCAACATCGAACATTGAAGTGATCAAACATTGATTAATAAGTTTGACAATTTCAACGCCAAAATTAGACATTAGTAGTTCTGTTGATTTAAGTAACAATTGGTAATTTAAACATGCTTTTATGTAGGTAGAATGTTGTTTGAATAGTTTAATTTGAACTTTTATGTTAATTTTTGCAAAGCTAAAATCGGGTTATTGTATGATTTTTAAAAAATGGGAGTAGTTTTTTTCTTGTTTATTTTTTTTCCTGCAAAAATTTGATTTTTATTATAAAAAAATAAACACTTGGAGCACACTGTTCGCCCCAACGGGGTGGAGCGCACTGCTCTGAGGATTCTTTGATTTGGTCGCATTAGTCTTGAAGAGTACCTCTAGGTGGATGGGTTGAGGAACTATACTACTTGGGGACAAGGTCTGACAGCCTAATGAAGTGATAGTACTGTTTTTAGGAACGAGTAAAACTAAAACTTAGCTCACAAAAGGAAAATGATATATGTAATCAAGGAGGAAAACTTCCTCCACGTGTTTTTATTTTATTGGGAGAAGATGAAAAGAAAGTAATAAAATTTGTGTTCCACGTGTGTTTGAATGAATCAAAGAGTGACCGATGAGTAGTGAGTATAAAATGGAATAGAATGTGAGAATATGTGTAGTATTACTCCTCACAAAATAGTCAAGAATAGATTAGAGAAGCTTTTCTTAATGACAACTTTTTTAAATTCCGAGTTTAGAAAACACTCTAATTTTTATTTGGTATGTAATGACCTTAAATAATCATCAACAAGCCGATTATAACGAATATGATAAACTAATCGTAACCAACAAACTATGGTAAACATCAATAATCAATAATAATATAACTCTAACAAACCAAATCTAAAATAATGTAAGCCTAATACTAATTCTAAAATATTTTAATAGCCAATTATTGTTTTTTTTTTAAATTATTGTTGATTACAAAAACCTAATAAAACTAAGGGTGTGTTTAGTTTGTGGGTTTAGGCATAAGAAATGTTTATAAAAGTGATTGTTAGTGTTTGGTTGATAGGTTTTGAGAATGCTACTACTATACGGGTTTTGAATACCCCATTAATGAGAAAAACACATACCTTTATTAAATAAAGATTTCATTTCCCTTCCTCATTTCTTCCCCAATTATTAATAATTATTCTCATTCCAACCAACCACCAAACATGCTAAATACTTTCACCAAAACTCATTACATTTACCAAATATTTGATATCTATTTCGATTCCGATTCCCATGTGCGAACCAAATGCACCCTAAGAGTAACTCTTCTCTTTTCAAGAAAAAAAAAGTAACTCTTCTACTTCTATTACAACTATAAAACAATTTTTTCTAATCAAAAGAACAGAGTCCCTACCAATACAACCGGTCATTATACGGTGGACCATGGTCACAAAACAACGTCGTTTTAGTGAGTAGGAGAAACGGCTATCGCGCGTAAGTTGTAACGGAGCTCCGTAACTGGTACTACAGTTCATCTCAAAAGATATTACCTCACATTTTTTATATTATCGAATGAAACTATAGTTATATCGAAAAATGTAACTGCAGTGTATACTAAATAACCGTTTCATATTTTTGGGTATATATTGTCTAATGAAACTGTAGTTATATCGAAAAGGAACTACAATTGTGTTGAAAAAAAAACTGCAGTTGTTTTTATAGTTATATTGAAAAGGAACAGCAATTCTGTTGAAAGGGAACTGCAGTTGCGCAGAACGGAGCCGTTTCAGCAGTTTGTTTTCATTCATCAAAACGACGTCGTTTTGATGCATGGTCCACAATCCATTATAGACCGCGATCCACAGTAAAATTTGCGCGAATAGAACCCCACAACACATAAAATTGAACACTTGCTCATAAATTTCCACCTATAATATTAATTTCTGTGAGACTTCTTTGATTTCGTCGCGTTAGCCTTGAAGAGTACGTCTAGGTGAAGTTGAGCAATTGTACTGCTTGAAGACAAGGTCTAACAGCCTAATCAAGATGATAGTGCCGTTTCTAGGAACCAGTAAAACTATAAAGCTTACAAAAACGGTGGAACTTACATAGCTCACAAAATAGCCAAGAATAGATTAGAGAAAAAGCTTTTCTCAATGGCAACTCTTCTTCTATTGCTCCTTTTATTATTCTCAATTCACAAGATTTGTTTTGCAAGGGATACCATTAGCCCCACTCAGTCCCTCAAATATGGTGACACCGTTGTTTCTTCTGGTGGAATCTTTGAAATGGGGTTTTTTAGCCCAACCAATTCTTCTCACAATATCTATCTTGGCATATGGTACAAGCAAATACCCATCCGCACTGTAGTCTGGGTTGCCAATAGAGACACTCCCCTCACTAATACATCATCACTAGCCTTGAAGATCATCAGTCCAGCCCAGCTAGCTCTTATTGATGGCAACAACAATGCTAATTCATGGCATACTAATTCTTCCAGTTCCAGATTAGCCCAAAATCCGGTTGCAAAATTATTGGATTCTGGAAATTTGGTTGTGACTGATGCAAATGATGATAACCCAGAGAATTTGTTGTGGCAAAGCTTTGATCATCCTACTGATACTCTATTGCCAGGCATGAAATTGGGGAGGAATTTGGTTACTGGTCTTGACACAGCTCTATCGGCATGGAAATCAGAAAAAAATCCAGGGAATGGGGAATATAAGCTTTGTATTAACCCCACAGGATACCCACAACTCGTCTTGAGAAAAGATACAACCCAAGTGTTCCGATCAGGGCCCTGGAATGGCCTGCGTTGGAGTGGATCAACTGGGACCATAAAAAAGAACAGCATTGCTGAAACCTTTGTGATCGCTGATATTAACGAGGTTTCGGTGAGTTACAAGGCTTCTAATACCTCAAATTTGGTCAGATTGGTCCTAACAATCTCTGGGAGTGTGGAAACCTTTGTATGGGGAGATGGGACTGGGCAATGGAATGGTATCCTAGCATCAACAGATGTTTGTGATTCATATGGATTGTGTGGGGCACATGGGAGTTGTAACGCTAATTACAACCCTTTATGTGAATGTTTGCCTAAGTTTTTGCCTAGAGATCCTGTGGGATGGGGCAGGGCTAATTTTTCTGGAGGGTGTGTTCGTGGGACACCCTTGAGTTGTCAAAATGATGGGTTCTTGAAATACTCTGATATTAAATTGCCAGATACAGAGGTTTCATGGTTCAATAGTAGTATGAACCTTCAAGAGTGTGAGCAAGTTTGCTTGAAGAATTGCTCTTGTATGGCTTATTCAAGTCTAGATATCAGCAATGGAGAAAATGGGTGCTTACTTTGGTTTGGAGATCTCATGGACATTAAAGTGGTACCCTTCCATGGGCAAGATCTTTACATTAGGATGGCTTTCTCTGATTTAGGTACCCATTTATCTATTGCTATATATCTGAAGCATGTGTTTCATTTCAACTAGAATGTTAAGTTGATATAGTGATTTTGTGATCACATTTAGTTCTTTTTTTGTGATCACATTTAGTTCTAAACTTTCAAATTGATCATTTGTTGTCCTTTGACTATCAAATTGTTACCATCTGTAGTTTCAGTTAATCATCCATGGTCTTTCAATTGTCAAATTTTAACCAGCTATGATCTTTCTTGGAGGACTATGGCTGGTTGACTTTTGAAAGTTGAAGGACCATATATGGATGGTTGACTTGGACCACAGATGACAACAATTTAAAAGCCAAAGGACTACGACGGGTGGTTAATTTGAAAGTTCAGGACTAAACGTAGCAAAATCACTATACACTAATGACCTCATATAGCATTAGCTCCTGATAATTTCGATTGCACATTTATGTTTATATATTATTCCGTATACAAATATAATGGAAAAGGGACTATTTCATAACTTCATGATGTCAATTATAGAATATAATGCATCTCTTTGTTTGTTTGTTTTTTTTAGAAGTTGATGGTTCAAGTTCAAAAGGCAAGAAACTCAAAACAATAGAATTGAGTTCAATATTGATTGGAATGCTGGTGGTTAGCTTGATCCTGATCCTGATCCTAATATTCTTGTACAAATGGAAAAGGAAGAAGAACAATTTAAAGTTGACATGGGAAGAAGATCAAATATTATTTGAAGTATCTACCATAACAAGAGCTACTGATAACTTTTCACTCAATAACAAGATTGGAGAGGGAGGATATGGACACGTTTACAAGGTAACAATATTTTTATTTTTATTATACATTTGTTTTACTTATATAGATATTTTGCAATTGTTGAAACCAATATTGAGTAGATAAATAGTATGTATTGTCTAGAAAATTAATTATTTATCTACTGCATATCTTTGAGTAGTAGCTGTGGATTTCACTCGCCATCCAAAGAAATTATTTTTCTTATATCAAATGAAAATTTCTTTTTAGAATTATATTAGTCCTCTAAAAATGTTCTTATTCCAAATATGATACTCATACTCTGTACTACCCTACAAAAGAAAAATAACAAATAAACCAAGATAAAAAAAATTATTATCCAGAATTAATATTTGTTGATTCCTGACTTTCTAAAGAATTTAGGGTGTCCTAGACGATGGTAAGGAAATAGCAGTAAAACGACTTTCAAAGATATCTATGCAAGGGATTGAAGAGTTCAAAAATGAAGTCAATTTTATTGCGAAACTTCAACACAGAAATCTTGTGAAGCTTTTGGGATGGTGCATTCAAGGAGAAGAAAAAATGTTAATTTATGAATACATGCCAAACAAAAGCCTAGACTCATTTATATTTGGTATGTCATTCCCATCTAAATTTTAATCAACTATATTACTGCATTTTATCACTTTAATGTCAATTTGGATATTATGTATTTTCCTTGTCAGCATTCTTTAACAGAGAAAATGTGTGATTGGAATTGAAAGTACCATTCTGAGATGATTTTTTTTAATCATATACATATGTATATTGTGTAAAATCCTTTGACAGATCATCAAAGAAGAACACTACTTGATTGGCCAAAACGCTTCAACATTATTAATGGAATTGCTAGAGGGCTTTTGTATCTACACCAAGATTCTCGCTTAAGAATTATCCATAGGGATCTTAAAGCTAGTAATATTTTGTTAGATATTGACATGAATCCAAAAATATCAGACTTCGGCTTGGCTAAGAGCATCGGGCTAAATGAGATTGGGGCAAATACAAGCCGAGTTGCTGGAACACGGTAAAAAGTTTGTTTTCCTTTTGCATTCATTTGTTTCGTTTTTTATCATTGAACATAACAAATTAAAATTTTAAATCACAGTGGTTACATGTCTCCGGAGTATGCAGCACAAGGAATCTTCTCTATTAAATCTGATGTGTTCAGTTTTGGTGTCTTGATACTAGAAATTGTGAGTGGAAGAAGAAATAGAGAATTTTCCCATCATCAAGATTGCTACAGAGCCTTCTTGGCCATGTATGTTTTATATTTTGAACATATTTATTGATTAATTGATGTTTCATATATGTCCTTAATTATCTAGTAATTCATATATACTACAGGCATGGAAACTTCATAGAGATGGTAGATCAATTGAATTGGTAGAAGAACATCTAGATGAACCATGTGATTTGCCTCAAGTTCTAAGATCAATCCAAGTTGGCTTGTTATGTGTGCAAAAGTGCCCTGAAGATAGGCCAGAGATGTGTTCAATTGTTCATATGCTGGCTAACGATGTTGAGTTACCCTCGGCAAAAGAACCTGGTTTCTTTGTAGAAAAAATGGCAATTGAGGCAAGGTTTTCTTCAAGCGTCGAAGTATCATGTTCTATAAATGAAGTCACTATCTCAATGCTTGATCCTCGTTAAAAAGTAAAAACTTTTATAATTGGACTATTACTTCTATTTACATTGAGTTTGCATTTGTATTATTTTGTTTTTATAATTATATAGGGAAAGCTTCTAGCATAAAAGTTTTGTTGTATATATTAATTTTTGTTGAGCACTACTGACTCTGTTACAATGTAATATTTGTTCATAATTACTTTCTTCTCCCATTTGAAAAAGTCACTTCGTGTCACTAGATTACAAGGTCATTGACCGTTGTATATATTAAATATTTATTCGTGATGGTGTGATATATAAGATTGCCCAACTTAATACTATAACATTCAGTGCCAATGATGATGAATGAATTATTCAATATGACTATCTCATAAACCCATTATGCTTGGGATTGGGATGTGATGCACACATTTTGCACATATATAGAGCAAATTCATAGCTTAATATTGAAGATAATTTATGTTCAAGATCATCTCTACTTTTTATTTTGATTATATATCATTGTAGAAATTTTCAATTCAAGTGATTCTTGCACAATTAGAAAGTCAATTCAAAGAATTTCAACTCCTATAAATATCACAGTCTAATTTACAAGTTATAACGTCAAAATTAAATTAACTTTAAAGGCATAGAAGTTGTATAAAGAAAATAATGCATTGGAACTAATTGATGTACAATTGTACATCTAGCTCCATCATGCGATCTATCTCAAGTTCAGTGGTGTATCCATGTTGCATCATTATGTGTGCAAGAATGTCCATGTGATAGACCAATTATATCTTCTGTGGTAACAAAGTTAACTAATGACAATACTCTATCTGAATTAAAAGAGTCAAAATTTTGCACAGAACAAAGAGTAAATACAAACAATTACTCTAGGGAACAAGTTCAAGAAATGAATCAACCATCACTCTTGCATCCTTGACAGAACCTTAATTGGTAAAAGGTTTAGACTCCATATAGTTGACAAGCTCAAATCAACTATGGTAGTTATTTATTGTTTTTTTTTTAATTTAAATCTATCAACTGGGCATAATGATCTACATAGTTGTATGAATCACAAATAAAAAATACATTATTTATATAAATAAAGTACATTATTTGAGTACTGAGTAATGAAAGTATATTATTTTATATATTATCAAATAATATAATTCACTACACAAATAATATGCTTTTAATATATAAAAAATGTAATTTTTATTTAAAAAAAAACTAAATTATTTGAATACAGAAATACATTAATGCAGAAATTGGGCTGATGATCAGTTGCCAAGGAGCGGATTGTTGATTGCAAATTGCAAATTGCGGGTGGATCAGCAGCCAGGAAAGGAGGCAGGTTCAATTTCCGTTCCCCTCAATTTAGTCTGTTTATTTTACCTTTCAATATTTTAATTTAAAAGACAAGTATAGCAGAGTTTGATTTGGGGGGGGGG